>NC_064640.1:473467215-473770246 GCF_023864345.2 Schistocerca serialis cubense
GAGAGCCTAATTCTGGTATAATTCTCTAGGATGCTGACTAGACTCGACTCGAGACATATGAAGTAATGACCATAAATAAAAAAATGAAAATAAAAGAAGAAAGCAGTGAAATTTAGTACCCGTTCTTTCTGTTATCCTTTCAAATAAGACTATCTAGCAACTTTATGTAAAGCATGTCTTGTTATTTCGCATAATTTTCATGTCACGTCATAATTTGTCTGTTTGTGCCATCCAAACTGTCATCATCCTTGGTCTTACTAATAATTAATGTAAACCTTAGAATAAGCTCAAACTTTGTTTAATATCTTTCTTTTGTATTAATTGCGAGATTTTTGTTATTGTTCTACTGGGTTCTTTAAAATTTCCTGTCCAAATGGTCTGATAAGCATTTAAAGTTTGCCTTAAAATAGACTAAAGGAAAAAAAAAGCTACACCTAAAAGTAATCAGTGTAGAATAATGAAATTTCGGGAATACGTTTGTCTAAGTAGCATAATTAGATGATTAAGAGTGCATGGTCACAGGTCAATGTAAGCGCGAGATGAGCCCTAGCAAATGTATCTTAGTAACCAGTGCTGCCGCCAGAATGTTGAATGCGGACGTGTATGCATGGTGCTGTACAGGTGCCAGATGTCGGTTTGTGGGATGGAGTTCCACGCCTGTGGCATTTTCTCGCTCAATACAGAGACGGTTAATGCTCTTTGTGGATGACGCTGAAGTTGTTGTCCGATGATATCCCATATGTGCACGAATGGAGCCTGATGAGGTGATCGAACAGGTGAAGGTAACATGTCGATGCTCTGTATGGCATGTTGGGCAACAATAGTAGAATGAAGATGAGCGTTATTCCGTTGGAAAACCCCGCCTGGAGTGCTGTTCATGGATGGCAGCGCTATAGGTCGAATCTGCAGGTTGACATACAAATTAGGTTGGGTGCAATAAGCACCAGAGTGCTGCTGATGTCTAATGAAATCGCACCCCAGACCATAAATCCAGAAGTAGATCCAGTGTGTCTAGAATGCAAACAGGTTGGTTGCTGGGCAACAGCTGACCACCTTGTAACCAACACATAACCATCACTGGCACCATGGGAGAACCAGCTTGCATCAGAAATCACAACACAGTTCCACCCTGCTCTTCAATGAGCTCTTGCTTGACAGTGTTGACGTCACAATGGCGGTGGTTTGGGGTCAATGGAATGTACGCTGCAGGGCGTCTGGCTGAGTTGTCCTTGAGATAACCGATTGTAACAGTTCATTGTCTCACTGTGGTGCCAACTGCTGCCCAAATTTCTGCTGCGCATGCAGTACAATGCGCCAGAACCATACGCTGATCAGATGGTTTTCTTTCTCGGTAGTGCCACATGGCCATTAGGAGCCAGGTCTTAATTGCGACCGTATATTCTCGTGACCACGGATGCCAGCATTCTTGTACAGTAGCTACATTCCAGTCAAGTCTTTATGTAATATCACAGAAGAAACATCCAGCTTCACGTAGCCGTATTACACGACCTCCTTCATACCCAGTGTTGTGTTGATAATGGCGTCTTTGTCGCCTTAAAGTTATTCTTGACTAACATCTGCTCACGACGTTCGATCTCAAATGTAACTAACTCTCACGACCGCAACAGCGTCTATTTAAAGCAAACCAGATTTGCATCCTCACAGTTGCGTTACTAGAGCCTATCTTAAGGGACTGGATCGAAATGTGAGTAGGCATCATCTTTCAGATGTAGAAACGTCGCACAATTCCCTCTTGGTGTTGCGGTTTTTGCGGCTTTCTTCGTCAGTGAACGCTAGTTTTTTATGTTAAATGTGTCAATTTTTTCTTCATTCCAACAGCTGCGTCACTGTGGTGTATAGGTTAGAACAATATCCTTCTCCCATTGGTTCAGAAAGGTATAAATTCTCATCACATTACATCCGCACTATTTCAGCTAAACAATAGGACATCAAACACAGTTTACCAACTTGAGATTTGCTAATGATATAGTTTTACTGGCAAACGACTTCGCAGAGCTCCCAAACTTACTTAGAGATCTTGCATCGGAATGTCAGTTGGTTAACTTGAACATGAACCTTTCCAAAACAAAAGCAATGTCCAACAAATGGGTCCCAGCTGGAGATGTGAAAGTCAAGGACAGTCCATTTGAAGAGGTCAGTGAATATACGTAGCTTGGCAAGATTATTAATATGAAGGGAGATGTAAGGCCAGAAATGTATCGGTGCATCAAACGTGGCTGTCAAGCATTTGGGAGGAATTCAACGGTATTCAGATAAAAAATGCCCGTAAATCTGAAGAAATCAGTATTTGATCAATGCATTCTTCCTGTGCTGACGTTTGGTTGCGAGACATGGACACTGAACTCATTTACAAAAGGGAAGCTTATTACAGCACAGAGAGTCATGGAAATATCAATGCTGGGCCCTACCAGAAAGCATAGGAAAAGGGCAGATGAAATTCGGTCTGTGACGAAGGTTAGGGACATCTCAGAGACAGTAGGTCTTTGAAATATTAGTGGGCTTGCCACGTCGCGAGAAGAAAAGACGGCAGATGGACGAAGCTAGAACTGGAGTGGAGTCCGAGAGAGCATCGGAGGCCCAGAAGAAGACCACCGGACAGATGGGACAAAGATATCAAGAAGATCACTGGTAGCACCTGGCAGAGAACTGCCCAAGACCGTTCCACTAGGAGCGGACTGCTGAAAGAGTACCTGAATCCACGACTGCCGGCCGGAGCGGCCGTACGTTTCTAGGCGCTACAGTCTGGAACCGAGAGACCGCTACGGTCGCAGGTTCAAATCCTGCCTCGTGCATGGATGTGTGTGATGTCCTTAGGTTAGTTAGGTTTAATTAGTTCTGAGCGGCTGATGACCTCAGAAGTTAAGTCGCATGGTGCTCAGAGCCATTTGACCCATTTGAACCAATCCACGACTCGAAGAGGCCACATCATTTAATGATTGGCTTGGCTCTGAGCACTATGGGACTCAACGTCTGAGGTCATTAGTCCCCTAGAACTTAGAACTAGTTAAACCTAACTAACCTAAGGACATCACACACATCCATGCCCGAGGAAGGATTCGAACCTGCGACCGTAGCGGTTTCGCGGTTCCAGACTGCATCGTCCAGAACCGCACCGCCACTTCGGCCGGCTATTTAATGATTGAATTTGCTGATGATGATCATGATGATGATGATATAGCTTGAGGAAAGACATCATTCCAGTGGGGTGTATTTCTAAATCTTACTTCATTCAGCACTACCAGTTTCAATCACTGCCTGTTTCAACTGCATCTAAGGAATTGTAACACACAGTAAGGAAAATAAAGCTACGACATAACAGCGATACAACTACTCTGAAAGTAGTGTTTACGTAAAATATAGTAACACAGAGTTACCTACAATGGATGCGGATTCATCGCCCTCGTCTCGTCATTCAACAAATTGCGTGACATGCGTAATTGTGCTTAGCACGGTCATCAAATTGCATAATCTGTAGTAGAAAGTGCCACGAATAATAGTGCTTGTGATGACTATACCATTAACACACTACTAAAACTTCACATCTAAGCAGTAACAGCAAGAAGACTATCGTCGTGATACATAGCTACAAAACACACTTACATACAGCTTTTTACATTAATGACACGCGTAAAATTGTGCGCATGAAAGTTGGAACTATCAGTTACAGAGTGGCAATACAAAAGGCTCTAAAGTACAATCTTTACACAAGTTGAAACTACATTTTGTGTCTTATTTTAAGAGTTGTTTCATGAATGAGGGGTACGGAGATCGTATTAATGCTTATGAAACGGTGTCATATGTAAGCACAGGTACAGAAAGCTTTTACACACATGTCAGGAAAGTTAAACTTCATCCGAGCAGGCCCTGGAAGACCCAGCGGTACCTATCGGACGCCATGTAATCCTCAGCCCACAGGCGTCACTAAACGCGGATTTGAAGGGGCACGTGGTCAGCACACCGCTCTCCCCGCCGTATATCAGTTTACGAGACCGAAGCCGCTACTTCTCAATCAAGTAGCTCCTCAGTTTTCCTCACAAGGGCTGAGTGCATCCCGCTTGCCAATCGCGCTCGGAAGACCGGACGGTAACCCATCCAAGTGCTACCCAGCGCGACAGTGCCTAACTTCGGTTATCTGACGGAAACCGGTGCTACAGCTGCGAGAAGGCCATTGGCCATCAGATGTCAGGACATAATTCATAAATAGAACACAAATACACACATAAAAAAAAGTTTTGCATCACCCCAGTACCCGGAACTCCTGAAGATAGACGTTCATTGTGGATATTGTATCACACCCACAGTCCCTTTGAATGTCCAGAGATGTCACTAAACACTCCCAAAGATGTAAACAACATTCATGAGTAACACCTATTACACTGAGAGAGTCCTACAGCCGATCAATTCCAGTCATTCCACCAGGAAGGAGGTACATGGCTCATGTTGTCTGTTGTTCAACCATGCCAAGACCGTCAATACCGCGATTCGATCGCGTCCGCATTATTCCTTTGTGCTACGAAGGGCTCTCTACAAAAGAAGTGCCCAGGGGTCTCAGAGTGAACCAAAGTGATGTTGTTCGGACAAGGAGGACATACTGAGAGACAAGAAATTTCGATGACATGGCTCGCTCGGGCCGTCCAAGAGCTCATGTTGAATAATGCTTTTCGCACATCCCCAAGACGTCGTGTTACGACTCAAACTGTACGCAATAGGCGCATGATGCGCAACTTCACTCCCGACGTCTAAGGCAAGGTCTATCTTTGCAGCCAAGACACCATGCAGCGCGGTACAGATGGGCCCAACAACAAACCGAAAGGACCGCTCAGGATTGGTATCAAGTTCTCTTCACCGATGAGTGTCACAAATGCCTTTAACCAGACAATCGTCGGAGATGTGTTTGGAGACAACCCGGTCAGGCTGAACGCCTTAGAAACACTGTCCAGAGAGTGCAGCAAAGTGGAGGTTTCCTGCTGTTCTGGGGTGGCATTACGTGGGGCCGACGTACGCCGCTGGTGGTCATGGAAGGCGCCACAACGTCTGTACCATATGTCAATGTCATCCTCCGACCGATAGGGCAACCGTATCAGCAGCATATTGGCGAGGCATTCCTCTTCATGGACGACAATTCGCACCCCCATGGTGCACATCATGCAAATGACTTCCTTCAGGATAACGATACCTCTCGACTAGAGTGGCCACCATGTTCTCCAGACAAGAACCCTATTGGACGTGCCTGGGGTAGAATGAAAATGGCTGTTTATGGACGACGTGATCCGCCAACCACTCTGAGAGATCTACGCCGAATCGCTGTTGAGGATTCGAAGTATCATGACCAATAGGGCCTTGATGAACTTGTGGATAGTATGCCACGACGAATACAGGCATGCATCAATGCAAGAGGACATGCTACTGGGTATTTGAGGTACCGGTGGGTACAGCAGTCTGGACCACCAGGTTCCGAAACTCTCGAAACCGAGGTGGTGCAAAACTTTTTTTGATGTGTGTAGAATGTAACTGCACGTTCATTATGCATTAAATGATCACATGTGATTCGGTAAACGTACTCATTAACAAAATTACTGTAGGCCACAAAAAAGATACAGCGTTCGAAAAGCGGTAATTACATTCGGGATGACGGCAAATGCATAGAGACGCTGAAGAAATTGGAAGATAGACGCAGACTATTCCTCAACGGCTGTTTACAAAATTTCAAGAAGCAATATTAAGTGTGTAGTCTATAAATATGCTACAGCCTCCAACCTATCACTCTGGTAGGGAACACACTCGCAAGTCAGACTGATTGCTGCGCGCAAACATGTATGACAGACGTAAATGTTTTACTCCGCTTTTGTGAATGGCGCGGGAGGAAAAGCTGCAAGGTATACATGTAGATAAACTAAAGGTAAACGTCGTTCACAGGCCCTGGCAGGCTCATCGGTACCGTCCGACCAGCTCGTCAACCTCCACCAATATCACAATTGCAGGCGGTATAGAGGGCGTGGCTTAGTTCATCATTCTCCCTGCCGTTGTCAGTTTTCGTGACATTCAGTCACTACCAATGTATCAAGTAAACCCTCGATTGGCATCACTATGCTGAATGCAACCCGTTTCAGTCCTCCCACCACGAGAAAACCCCTGCATAACCGGGAATTAATCCCAGGTCCACGACATGGCACTCAGCGGCGCTGACCACTCAGCCACGGTGGTCGACAGATGTAGACATATATTAAAAGTAAGAAACACTCTACCAATATATACGTGAAAATTATCGCAGGTAATGGCTAAGTACTGTTTGTGGGACGTATAAATATAATAAAAGAGGATCAGTTAACAAAACAAACGTTGATAGATTGATTATACAAAACAGAAGTCAGTGAGCATCAGGATCACAGAAATAGGAAAACAACTGAAGCAATAAATACTTCAACGAATCAACAACCATAGATACAACTCTTTTGGAACCAATATATGAAATGTAGGAGGCTACAAAGACAAGACTAAATTTGAAACAACGTACATAAAGGGCCGAAAGAAGCAGTGAGGGAAGAAGATAATAGAAACTCGGTAAATACGTAAATTACAAAGAAAATTAGATGTACTGATACCAAGTACGTAACCATAGTTGTCTTACAAGGTACAGTAACAGCGATTCCACTAAACATTTTCTCAAAGACAAGAACGCAATCTGATGGGTGAGAAATGGTACAGAATACAGCACTGCACGCTGGCCGACAATTACATGGATTTCGAACGATTGTTTCGAAACAGAATAAAGTGTATGTGTAACGGCAGTACGCGGGTCTGATAAGGAAATGTTCTCTACGTAAATGAATGAAACATATTCGCAGTAGTAAATACGGACAACCATCAGCTGTATAATGGAATGACGACAATGAAAATTTGTGTTGACCGGTACTCGGAATCAGATTTCACGCTTATTACGAGCGGTCACCTTATTCATTAGGCTATCCGAGGACGCTTCATGAACAGACCAAACTTTCGTACGTTGTCAACGGTGTATCTACAACTCGCACTCGTAGATGCATACCTGTCCGAAGGAACGCTGTACCGTACTTTTGAACAACGCAGGTAATGAAGTATCGTATCTTCTTAAATATGTGCGGCGAGAAACTGGCATTCTAATTCTCTTTGTCAATCTTCTTGTAAGAACATTATGAATATATCATCAAAATTTTTTATATGAGAACCAGACTAGCGTGTTTACAATGTTCCTCCTGTTGGCAAGGCAGACTCCAGCGATTTTGCCGCCCCGTGCGAAAATTTCAAGCAGGGCCCACTCTCCCCTGCCCACAATCGCTCCTTTTACGAAGGCAGTCAACCTTTTTCACAATGTTACTCATCCCTCACGTCTTATTTTCACGCATCACACTTGCTCATACGTCGTTTTGATGTGGAAACGTCTTTAGGGCCAGAGCTAGATACAGAACACGTGTCAGAGAGAGAGAATGAACGTTTACAGCGTAATACATTTTCAATTACAACTCCAGAATTAACTGTATAAACCAAAACTAAGTTATACATCTGATGATGGTATCTGTTCTTTCGGACATATCCGCAAGAAGAGATACCATCTTCATATAGTTAATGCTTATTGGCCAACGATCTTCTTCAGTGTGGACTCACTCACATTGCTCAAACTCACTGCCGCGAGTAATGAGTATAGTGGACAGGGGCACTACAAATTAAGTGTGTAGACAGTAAGTTGGGAAAGTAGGTCTCACGGGGAGGGTGCCAGAGATAAGTTCCTGCAGCCGCTCAGATCTCTGGGTCATCGTGGGCTCAGTCGGATAGAGCGTCTGCCATATAAGCAGGACATCCCGGTTTCGAGTCCCGGTCGGAGTACACATTTTCAACTGTCCCCGTTGGTATTTATCAACTCCTGTAAGTAGCTAGTGGTCTGGATTTCATTGCAATTTCACAAAAGTATGTTATGTCAGTCGCGGAGTATATAACTGAAATTGGTGCAGTTTTTGTCGTTTCGCTGAGCAGAGGGGAGCGTGTGTTGTGGAGGGAGGAGCACTATTACCGACGCGGGGAGAACGGCGGGCAGGCGAGTAAAGTTCTGCAGCACTTCCAACATTCACGGTTGCGCTTCAAACCGATTGCTTGCTGTGGTGTAAATGACCCACGGGTCAGATAAGTTTTCTCGAATTGCTTATGCATATGCTCTCTTATCTTCGTAGCACACCACAAAGACAAAGAAGCAAACGCACGCCTGTTGCCTAAGCACTGAAAATTTGGGCTCTGTAGCGCTGACTATTGGTTGATCGGATACGACGGCAAAAGCTGCAAAAGGCACGAAACGTTTCGTATTACATCAACAAGTTCCGAGAAGGGCCATGGTCTCATGGGACCAGAAAAAGTAAACACTCCAGCAGTGGTTTTGCGCTGGCGGGTGACGTTTGGCTATACATTTCGCCTTCAGAAAAAACGAATGCGGAACTACCCTACAACAAATGAAAGTAGACTCAATGATAAGGTTTGCCAAACCATTACGTCAGTATTTTCGTCATCGCTTATTTCAACCAGTGCATCATAGACATCTCTTACGTTATGCTTAATGGGTACGAACGCGTCAATCTTATTTTTTCATCTTGTGGTATTCAATAACATAAACGTTATTGAAGATATATGACCATTCAAGACTGCCCACCGTCGCGTGAACACGAAAAACAAATTATAAATTTTTCTCATCAAACAAAAGAATAATACGGCGTATTCTGATGCCTTTGCATTCACGACTACTTTTTGGGGAATGACTACTGCTGAGGATTTATGTATAAAATCCGCTTTCGAATTCGTATGTTCTTGCCTTCCATGTTAGTGTAGGTTAACATAGCCTTGCTCTCTCATTTCCTCCAAAGGTATTTTCATTTTCTCTAAGTGTTTCAGGCCTACATCTGTAAGCTACAAAGTAGATGTACTTCTTAATGGTACGAGGCCGAGACAATTTTCGCTGATATTCATATCACAAACATCAGAAGAATTCACATTAACGAAACGCACTATCATTGTCATAACTGAAGAGCACGGACAGCTGGCGTACAGTCCTAAATTGTATTGTACATTTAGCAGATTTCAATAAAGACCATATTAATTTTTTTATTTTTTAATGGACACTGCGAATTATTTTATTTTGTATGATTTTCACCAGATAATGGTGAGACTTGGCGGGCCACTGCCAGGCACACAACCCTCAAGGGGGCGCACTTCGAGACCGTTGTATTGTTTCTCTTCTAGGTTCAAAATGGTTCAAATGGCTCTAATCACTATGGGACTTGACATCTGTGGTCGTCAGTCCCCTAGACTTAGAACTACTTAAACCTGACTAACCTAAGGACATCACACATACCCATGCCCGAGGCAGGATTCGAACTTGCGACCGTAGCAACAGCTCGGTTCCGGACTGAAGCGCCTAGAACCGCTCGGCCACAATGGCCGGCTCTCTTCTAGGAAATAAGCCTTGCGGGGCGCAAAATTCAAATATTGCAACGGGGCCTCCTGAACACACCGACGACGCAAATTGTCCGTAAACAGTCTATCTGAATTTCCTCTTAAAGGGAGACCCTGTTTAGCCAAAAAAAAAAAAAAAGAATAATTGCTACAAGATGAGCAATTGCTCGTTTCCAGTGCCGGGTTTAACATCTGCAGGAGTTCCTGCGTTGAAAGGTTTGCCAGATTTTAATCTTTGCGAGAGCTCCACTCACTTTTTGTCTCGTTCTAAGTGCACTTTGAACCTACCGTGGCTACCTAATGTCTCAGAAATCTGATGTCAGATACTTCAACAAGCAGAAACGAGTATCATTTTAATATTCGTAAACAGTTTGCAGCAGAAACAAAAAATGGTATCGACACTTTCCGAATAAACCAATCATTTTCTCTTAACAATGTCATCATTACGCACTGCCGTGGAGAATCTGTAACAGTACTGGCGGCGACAACTGCGGCGTGAGACCTGTAGCAACCAGCACAGATTAGTGCTGCATTGTCGGCGGTATCTTCTTCTGCTGTACATAGCGGAAGGTCATATGGCAACAAGTAACTTACATATAAATCCTTTATTTGCTAAGAAAAAAGTGTATAAATCCTAATGCTTTTTTAGTCAGTCCGCAGTAGAGGGTGCTGCTAATTAAACTTCCTCTACTTCACAGACCGTCATAAAAATGAGTGGTCATAGGACAATGAAACTTTGTGGAAAGATATATAAAGAGACGTAGCGAATAAAGCGCTGAAAGATGTATACATGTTTTCGTTCCAGATTACAAGTGTCACTCAGTGTGATGACCATCTGCACCGACGACACCCTGGAATCACATTAGAGATCTATTTCACAATTGTTAGCAGCACTTTACAAACGGAGGATCATCGAATGTGGAGTTGTCGAGACACAGCTCGTGCGCTGCTTGAAGATCGCACATTGTGTCCTGTGTTCTTGGTGGCGACATTAACTTCTTCAACGATTTGTGGCGCAATTGGCCGTCGGTCTCTCGTAGGAGAAATTTTAAAATCTCCAGGTATTTTGAATATCCGCATAATGCTCCTCAACCCCGATGCGGGAAGCGGGCCTCTCCAATTTCATTTAATACGTCGATACTTGGTCATAAAACTTAGTCTAGACCTGTGCTTGACCGTCTGCAACAGTAGCGCGCTCTGATGATAGGGTTTCACTCCTATCTCGCCGTATCACTATCGGCGCCTAAAGGCGAGACATGACACTAACATTACTACCAATGCAAATCCAGCAGCTTACAATCAGAACACCGTTCCTATGAAGTTGGAAACCTATACGGTAAGTACTTTTACGTCCACACTGGCTCAAGTGACGAAGGTTAGTGAGATATCACTATGGTAAATATAAATACCGTGTGACTAGGGCCTCCCGCCGGGTAGATCGTTAGCCGGATGCAAGTCTCTCGATTTGACGCCACTTCGACGACTAGCGCGTCGATGGGGATGAAATAATGATGATTGGGACAACACAACACCCAGTCCCATAGCGGAGAAAATGTCCGACCCAGCCAGGAATCGAACCCGGGTTCTTAGGATTGACATTATGTTGCGATGACCACTTTTTTTTTTTTTTTGAGCAAGGCATGTGGGTGCCTCTCAATATGTATAAAAATTGAATGTTTCCGACTTTGTGATTCTGATTAAAAACTTAATGTTTTTTCCTCATATACTTCACAATGAAAAATGGAAAACCCACCTCCATGAATTGTGTTGTTGGACAAAAAAAAAATTATTTTTATTCAATAATGTAACTAATTTGTTAAAGACAATGTAGGTTTGGGAAACTTTCTGAATAATTGGTGGAATAAGAAAAGAAAATGAAACAGAAGAAAAAAAAGTGACGGCGGAGGAATCGAACCCGAGACCTCTGGCATAAGAACACGAGCCCTAAACATCAATTTTTTTTTTCATTCGGTGTAACAGTAACAAACATAAACTGCTTCTACCATTTTTTTTTAAATATATAAGACGATGACTTGATAAAATAAAATTTTTCTGGGAAACGTAAATAAGTGGACTTTTTTTTTACATAATAGTGAAATAAATAAAATAAAATATCCTGCTTCTGTCAGTACAAAACAATAACGTTCTACGTTCCTCTTTTAGGCGCGTACCTCCCTAATCCCGTCATACCTCGCGTTGGTGTCGGGTACGTCTTCACGTGTGTTTGTGGATCCTCTCCACTGTCCTGGTCCTTTCTTGTTCTGATACTTATAGACAATAATTACATTCTCCTACCCGGGACACCCCAACTAGGTGGGGGATCAACAAGACACTCCCTAAAAAATTTGCGTAATATGTTCGATATCTCGGATGTCTCATAAGCTGTGAGTGATGTTCCTGTAGTAAGGCCCAAGTCAATCACATTCTTACTGCCGTCTCGGAAAAGATAACGCACAGTCAAACCTCGAATCCAAGTCACTGCGTTCGTCTTCGTTCGGGGATAATATGTCCTATCTGGGAGAAGTAGTGTGCGTGGTTCTATTGTTTGCGGCCCCACCCGAAGGAGGAAGGCGATCATTTTTTTGACCAAACACCATACGTCCGCCGAAGGACCGCATATCAGGCGATGCTCCTCAGTGTCTATAACATTGCACTGCGGACACAGTGGCTCGTCCGCCATATGAATTGTATGCAACCTGGAACGAGTCACGTATTTCCCATTTACCACCTGATACCACAGTGCGCGCGTTCCCGTATCAAGGTGTGGGTGGTGCACTGTACGCCATACCACTGACCACGTAACTGTTAGTTGGCGGCGCTCTACGGCATTATTCGGCCGTCGTCGAGTCAAGCTGTGATATATATCACGTGCCGTCGCCGTCCTGGTAGTCGGTAGTTCCATATGTACATAACTGTGTTCCACAAAGAATGTTCGCATATGGGCAAGCGATGGTGAGATGTGAGCCACCGCTACCGGAGCCGAACGAGAAGGTGGAGCGAGTTCGTCTATCAAGCTGCCCGTCAGACTTGTCTGGTGTCGTGTCCACATCTTTATCATTGTGGTTACATAAATAGCCACTGCTCGGTCGCGTACGTGGACCAGTCCAAGACCTCCACGACTACGAGGAAGGGTGAGGGTTTCGTATCCTACCTTAAAAAGCAGACCTGTGCTCACAAAATATCCTAGTGCCGCCAGGATTCGGCGGGCCAACACCACCGGCATAGGAAGAACTTGGGCCAGGTGGGGGATGCGAGAGGCTAGATAAGTGTTGGCAAAGGTGACCCGTTGTATCATATCCAGTGCCCTTAACCTGTGACTTCGGACACTCGCACGAATTGTTTGCAGAAGATGTCTGTAACTCAGTGCCGCCGTGCGTCGAACGTCTGTAGTGAAGATAATTCCTAGGCATTTCATCTTGTTGATCGGCTGTAATGGTGCTACACTTCCTGTCGGGAGTCCTCTCCCGATGTTCATCGCTCCCGACTTTGCCATGTTCAGGCGACTTCCCGTAGCCATACAATACAAATTAATCCAATGCAAGGCCACTCTTGCCTCGTCGCCTGACCGTGCTAAAAACACTAGGTCATCTGCGTATGTTCGGCATATAAACTTGTTGTGCCTTATCGTCATTCCTTGGAGTCGATTCCGGAGCCCGCAAAGCAGCGGCTCGACAGCGATGGCATACAATATCGTTGACAGCGGGCACCCTTGTATGACCGATCGTGAGATGGTGATGGGCCCCACCAAGCGTCCATTGATGAGCACTTTGGATGCGGCTCCGTGGAGTAGTCTCATGATGACGGTGACAAAACTTTCCGGAAACTTCATTTTCGTCAACACGTCCGTGAGATAAGCATGACTCAGCCTGTCAAATGCGCGATCGAAGTCCATCGATACCAATACACCCCGGAGACGACATGTTGAAGCCAGTGCGATAACACCGCGGTAGTCATTGAGTGCCGTTTGTATATTGCTAGCTCCTCCTAGCTGGGTTTGGTCGAGTGAAATCACTTGGCGTATCACGCGTTTAAAGCGTGCTGCAAGTATCCTGGCGTAGATCTTGTAGTCGCAATTAAGAAGGCTCAGTGGCCGGTAGGCCTGTATCCCTGTGCCGCCAGATGGTTTGTGGATGGGGATGATCATTCCTTCCACGAAGGAGGGTGGAAGAGTCACGTTGGGAGACATCAATTCGCAGTACATGGCAGTCCATCGTGGAATCATGAGATCTTTAAATGTACGATAGAACTCTAACGGAAACCCGTCGGGCCCCGGCGATTTGTGCGACGCTCCCTTATCAATCGCTTCCATTACGTCGCCAACTGTGATTTCACCTGTTAACTCCAGGTTGGCCGACTCGTCGAGACACGCGGAGAGCGTTCGTCGGACCTCATGAAAGGCTGCCTGATCGTGTTCCGCTTCTTGATAGAGATGACCGTAGTGTTCCACGAAAGCGTTGGCAATGTCTTTTTGCGTTGTCATACGGCGACCATCTGGCAGTACGACCGTCTGTATTAAGGTTCTGCGACTACGTTGTTTTTCTCTGATAACGTGATACATCGACGGGGATTCTCCACGGACTCGTTCAAAGGCCCTTGCACGGATTGCGACACCCTCCAGTCGGCGGCGCGTTATGGAAATTACACTCCTGGAAATGGAAAAAAGAACACATTGACACCGGTGTGTCAGACCCACCATACTTGCTCCGGACACTGCGAGAGGGCTGTACAAGCAATGATCACACGCACGGCACAGCGGACACACCAGGAACCGCGGTGTTGGCCGTCGAATGGCGCTAGCTGCGCAGCATTTGTGCACCGCCGCCGTCAGTGTCAGCCAGTTTGCCGTGGCATACGGAGCTCCATCGCAGTCTTTAACACTGGTAGCATGCCGCGACAGCGTGGACGTGAACCGTATGTGCAGTTGACGGACTTTGAGCGAGGACGTATAGTGGGCATGCGGGAGGCCGGGTGGACGTACCGCCGAATTGCTCAACACGTGGGGCGTGAGGTCTCCACAGTACATCGATGTTGTCGCCAGTGGTCGGCGGAAGGTGCACGTGCCCGTCGACCTGGGACCGGACCGCAGCGATGCACGGATGCACGCCAAGACCGTAGGATCCTACGCAGTGCCGTAGGGCACCGCACCGCCACTTCCCAGCAAATTTGGGACACTGTTGCTCCTGGGATATCGGCGAGGACCATTCGCAACCGTCTCCATGAAGCTGGGCTACGGTCCCGCACACCGTTAGGCCGTCTTCCGCTCACGCCCCAACATCGTGCAGCCCGCCTCCAGTGGTGTCGCGACAGGCGTGAATGGAGGGACGAATGGAGACGTGTCGTCTTCAGCGATGAGAGTCGCTTCTGCCTTGGTGCCAATGATGGTCGTATGCGTGTTTGGCGCCGTGCAGGTGAGCGCCACAATCAGGACTGCATACGACCGAGGCACACAGGGCCAAGACCCAGCATCATGGTGTGGGGAGCGATCTCCTACACTGGCCGTACACCACTGCTGATCGTCGAGGGAACACTGAATAGTGCACGGTACATCCAAACCGTCATCGAACCCATCGTTCTACCATTCCTAGACCGGCTAGGGAACTTGCTGTTCCAACAGGACAATGCACGTCCGCATGTATCCCGTGCCACCCAACATGCTCTAGAAGGTGTAAGTCAACTACCCTGGCCAGCAAGATCTCCGGATCTGTCCCCCATTGAGCATGTTTGGGACTGGATGAAGCGTCGTCTCACGCGGTCTGCACGTCCAGCACGAACGTTGGTCCAACTGAGGCGCCAGGTGGAAATGGCATGGCAAGCCGTTCCACAGGACTACATCCAGCATCTCTACGATCGTCTCCATAGGAGAATAGCAGCCTGCATTGCTGCGAAAGGTGGATATACACTGTACTAGTGCCGACATTGTGCATGCTCTGTTGCCTGTGTCTATGTGCCTGTGGTTCTGTCAGTGTGATCATGTGATGTATCTGACCCCAGGAATGTGTCAAAGTTTCCCCTTCCTGGGACAATGAATTCACGGTGTTCTTATTTCAATTTCCAGGAGTGTATTTGGGCTTGTGCTCGTTTTATGCCGGCACGACGCTCCTGTGAAGGTGCTTGTACAGAAAGTTCGCGGAGGATCGTGAAATAAAATTCCGTCGTGTATCGCCTCCACATCATCAGCTCTCTTCCGTATGCAATTAACGCTCGGCGCAAAATAGGCTTAACGCATTCCAGCCACCACTGCAACGTCGTCGGATATGTCGGGAGGCGTCGTTCACGCACATGCCAAGTGTCTGCGACTATGCGTTTGCACTCAGGTTCCCCAAGGTGGGCTGTATTCAGTTTCCAAACACTGCGACTCCTCCACACTTGTTGACGACTCAAGGAGACCGTGCATATATATGCTATGTGATCTGAAAAGGCGACAGGCCTCAATTCCGCATCGAGGATCGCAGGTTTGAGACGACGTGTTACGTAAATGCGATCGAGACGACTTGCAGAGTGACTCATGACGTAGGTGTATCCACGTCTGTATCCATGTATCTTCTTCCATGTATCAATGAGATTCATGTCCTGTATGAGTTGCCGCAGCTCCGGGCACGAAGTATAACGTGGGTGTGGATCTTTTGGTGCGAGCAAGCAGTTGAAGTCGCCTCCAAATAAGATGTTCATACCGACCTAAGAATAGTGTTGCAATCTCCTCTGCGTAAAATCGGGATCGGTCACGCCGTCTGTCTGACCCCGACGGTGCGTAAATGTTAACGACCCGTACTCCCAGCATTGTGAGCGCCAGTCCTCTCGCTGACGGCAGGTACACCACGTCCTCGGCGACTATGCCGCTACGTAGAAGTATCGCTGTTCCGCTGCCGCCGTCGGTAGTAGGTGTAATGTACGTATCGTACTCATAGAGGTCGGGGAAGCTCTCAACACATACTTCCTGCAGCAGAACGATGTCGACGTCTGACGCATGCAACATGTCTCGTAATAATTGCAATTTGACAGGCATTCTGATTGTATTAATATTAATAGAGGCTGTTCGATATGCCTGTCGCTGTTCCTCAGTGCGTAAAGCGCACATGAGCGCTTATGTTAATTTGTGTGCTGCTGCCCGGTGACATGCTGTCTGTGCGTCAGTCTGCATCTTCTGCGCGGTTAACATCCGGTGGACGCAGCACTCGCCATGGCGGGAGCGTCGTCGGTGTGGGGGGTCAGTATCGGATTCGTCGGCCCAGTTCCTGTGCTGGAGGTCCAGCTCCCGTCGTGTCTCTACGGCCGGGCTGACCGAAGGCTGTGGCAGCGCTGCGGTGGGTGTAGGGACTCCTTCCGTCGGCTTTCCGTCCGGTATGTCTGTATTTAACCCCTGTGTAGCATGATCCGCGTCGTACTGCTGTGTGGGAGGTAGAACCTCCCGTTGCGCATCCGGATGCACTGTATCGACGTTACACCCAAGTTCGTCTGCCGTGGACTGCAGTAAGCAGGTATCCGACGGCGCTAGCCGTCGTTTCTTGTGGTGCTTCGGCGATCGTTGTTTGCTCGTGTGCGCCTCCGTATCCGAGTGCGGAAGTGACTCCCGGTGTTTAGGGACGAAAGCAGCTGTCGGCACAACAGCAGGATCAATTTCCATTTCTCCTACCGATCCTTTCCGCTCGGTTACGTGCGTCGCCGGCGCCGGAGCGGCAGAGGTGTGCGTCGTTTCGTCACTGGAGGCGGTCTCTGCCGCAGTCGGTTGCCGTAAACTGTCAGGATTCTGTATCTGGTCATTCTTCGGGATGGGATCCGTTCGAAACGCGTCCGCATACGTTAGTGGCAGCGGCGTCAACGTGGACGGAGGTACGGGTTCGCCGTTTGGAACTTGCACTATCCTCCACTGCATACATTCGGAACGGACGTGGCCCTCATTCCCGTAGCCTGAGCCTGTTTGGGGTTGTCCATCGTATATGACTATAGCTCTGCATCCGCCGATGAACAAGTACGAGGGTACATGTTGTGTCAGTTCTATTCTGACTTGACGCACCCCATTGAGAACGGGTTAAGTCGTGAAGTTGGACCATTTTTCCTCAACGTGGCTAAGCACTCTTCCATATGGGCGTAAGGCGTCAACGACCAAGTCAGACGGAACCTCGAAGGGAAGTTCGAAAATACGTATGTTTCGTAAGCCCAGTCCTGCATGATCAATAGTTACTTCTCCAACATGTCCATCAGAGTGACGAAATTTGAGTCCATGTTTAGTATCTCAGATGATTCTGTCACATACTGCATCGTTAATCAGCTTGACGTAAACGACACTGCTCACTATGGAGAGGTGGATTCCGATAAGTTCGTTGTAGTCAAGTTTAACTTCGTCTCGTAGGAACCTTTCTATTTCGTAGGCTTTCGGTCTTGCATATTCATTCGATAAACTAATCTTGAGAGTCGACTTTCGGTATGCATGTGCCATTCTATATCGAGTCGTCTAAACGCACGAGTACGCCGAAGAGGTAAACAACTGCGCGAGCGCGAACTTCCCCGGCAGGGACGTAAACAGACGTCCGTGCCGTAGCACCGCTGAAGGCAGACTGCCACTCAGCTACCGGGGCCGGACACCGTTGTGGTGAGATATCGCGAAGTCGTGCTTGGCGACATGCCACGACCACTATTTATGGTTCAAAACAAGAAGTTTAGAAAGCTCTTCCGATTATTGTAGATAAAAGTAAAATTTAAATCTTAAATAACTGTGTTGGAACGCAGACAGCTGGCCGTTGTGGCCGAGCGGTTCTACGCGCTTCAGTCCGGAACCGCGCTGCTGCTACGGTCGCAGGTCCGAATGCTGCCACGGGCATGGATGTGTGTGATGTCCTTAGGTTAGTTAGGTATAAGTAGTTGTACGTTTAGGGGACTGATGACCTCAGATGTTAAGTCCCATAGTGCTCAGAGCCATTTGAACCATTTTTTGGAAACAGACACTATGAAATACGACGGAAGTGGATAAACAAGTCGTGCAGCGCAGTTTAGTTGCTTCAGCTCCAAAATAAATTTGGTAGTTTTTTTCCGTGTGATGTTAATATTAATATCTTCTGATAATGGCATAAACAGCGAGAAAGGAAAGGAAATCAGGGGAATCTTAAAAGAAGTTAAAGACAGGGCAGAAAGAAATAATTTGCGGGAGCGTGGCAAAGATCCGAAGAAAAGGGAGTGGTGGGGGAAGGATGCCATGCATCTTTAAACCTGTAAACTCCACTTGTTTGGCCATCATGTGCTAATATTTACCTAAATATCAGCACATGATGGTGAAACAGTTTCTATACAGCAACCTTAAACACCTGTAGCTGTTTCGCTGAAACGAATACTTTGTTATAAATAATGAAGAACAAGTAAAACATCTTCTGTCTGTCACATACCATAGTCTTTTGAATCCATACATTTTGATTAAGTGGGGGTAATTTAGGTGAATATCAGCACGTGATAGCCAAACAGTTTCTATACAGCCAGTTTAAACACCTGTAGCTGGATCGCTGAGACGAATACTTTGTTATAAATAACCTTAATTGCAAGGTTTTACGATTCTGTAGGGGCTTTCAAGCTAACTTCGGTACATTTCGCCACCTGCAAGATTATTTATTTTCAACGACAGACCCAAGGCGACCAACTCCCGCTCTTTAATTGTCATGTGTTTCCATAGACAATTACAACGACTACACTAATTTTAATGAATTATTTGTGTTTACAACTAATCCTCACACTGTGGTGTCACCGCCAGACATCACACTTGCTAGGTGGTAGCCTTTAAATCGGCCGCGGTCCGGTAGTATACGTCGGACCCGCGTGTCGCCACTGTCAGTGATTGCAGACCGAGCGCCACCACACGGTAGATCTAGAGAGACGTCCTAGCACTCGCCCCAGTTGTACAGCCGACTTTGCTAGAGATGCTACACTGACAAATACGCTCTCATTTGCCGAGACGATAGTTAGCATAGCCTTCAGCTACGTCATTTGCTACGACCTAGCAAGGCGCCATTACCAGTTTATATTGAGATTATACTTTTGTATCATCAAGAGCGATGCACACCAATTATGGATTAAAGTTAAGTATTCCAGCAACTACGTACCTTATTGGCTATATTAATTACATTTAACTGTTCCAGACTTCACTCCAGTCTGAGTATATTTAAACGCGTGCATTTCGGCCTCCTCTAACAACACGGTGTTGGCTCTTCTGCCAACACAGCACACACTTTTTCATTTATGCGAGGTTTTCATAGTTTTGTTTAATTCATCCATTTCGAAACATATTAAAATTTCAGTTTTCGCCACCCCAAGAAACCTGCCGCATTGCTTGCCCCCCTCCTACCGCCAACCGACAGAGACGGCCCTGCCTGGTACTGTTCTTTCCCAGCCTGGTTAAGCTCCACTTTCTTCTTGATTAGCAAATTCTTAAGGTTAGCATTCTGTACACACGAGGAGCAGGAAAACGTAAATTTTTAAATATGTGGTATGGTCTTATGGGACCAAACTGCTGGGATGATCGGTCCCTAAGCTCACATACTACTTAAACTAACTTACGCTAAGGACGACACACACACACTCATGCTCGAGGGAAGACTCGACCTTCCGACAGGGGGAGCCACGCGGACCGTGACAAGACGCCGGAGACCAGGCGGCTACCCTCGCGCGACCAGGAGCAGGAAGATACAGCCAAACACACTACATAAATTCAGATCAAGGGATCTAATTCTACCCTCGCGCGACCAGGAGCAGGAAGATAGAGCCAAACACACTACATAAATTCAGATCAAGGGATCTGATTCGGTCAGAGGCGATCTGAGTGCATAGTCGTTCTATTTGCAGGCATCTTAGGACACTCTAAGTAAGGTCTCGACATGTGCGAGACGTTTGTAAGGAGCTATTGTTCAGAAGGAACTGAATAGTCTTACTGCCTGGATTTATTTTCGTGTTGGTGCTATAACCAAACAACAACGCATGGTCTGTATTTCATAACTTTATTGGTAATGAAATTCTGAGAGAATTATGACGATAATATAAATGCTTATCGTTCTTCGTCTACCTTAGGGCTATTAGCTAAATGAACGAGAAGACATGTACAGTGCGGCTAAGCTTCGGTATGGTAATCAATAACTGTAAACCATGAGTAGAACCAATTTACAAAGCAGTCTCAGTGGTCTTCAGTTTTATAATCAAGTGTGAACAAATTTATTCTTTAAATTATAAGGCTAGCAGATAGAGGTTCGTCAGTAGCCAGAAATAAAACCGAAAAGCAACGAGGTTAATCACAGCTAGGCGCAAACTTAATATTCACAGTATGTCTACCGCACAGCCATGCAGTTCCGTATTTCGTATAGGAACTGAATAGTTTTAGTCAAAGCAAAGTAAGGCAGACAATTATATCAGTAAGGCTGCCACACATCTTCGCAATTCGTTGTGTATCCAGTCACCAAGAAACGCGCTTCGCCTATTGGCAGCAAAAATAACCTCTGCAGCAGCAGCTGAGAAGTGGCCCGGTTAACACTTCGCCGTCATTATGGATACAAACTACGCTGAACCCCTGTTCCCACAGTTTTCGTGCCTTGGCGCAGCTGCCTGTACATCAAACACTGGTGTCCAACCCATCTCGCTTAACTTCAGTGTCACAAGGCTGATTAATGAACAGTTAAGTACTCTTCCAGGCTGTCAGAACAAAGTTTATGCGCAGAACTATTTTTGATCCACGGAGATCGCCACGAAGATTGTTCACAACGAGAAGTGGCAGACACTGCAACCTTCCGTCTACAGCATATAGGTCAAAATGACCCGATAGCGACGAAACCGCATAAGCGTCAGTGAAAGGTGGTGGGAGTGGTTTGTCCTTGACTAGCTACCAAACTAATCTGTGTGCAGATGAGGACGAGGTATCGTCAAAAGAATTGGGTGATTTATACAAGAGACAGAGCTTCAAAAATTGAACAAGACAATAGTGCGTTGGTCTACCTCTAGTTCCTATGCAAGCAGTTATTCAGCTTGTTATTGTTTGGTAGGGTAGTTGGATGTCCTTCTGAAGAATATCGCACCAAATTCTGTCCCACTGGCGCGTTAGATCGTGAGAATGCCGAGACGTTTGCAAGGCCCTGCCCATAATGATCCAAACTTACTCATCTGAGGAGAAATCTGGCGACCTTGCTTTCCAAGGTAGTGCTTGGCAATCACAAAGACAAGCAGCAGAAACTCACAGCGTGTGCGGACGTGCATTACCTTCCTGAAAAGAAAGCGTAGAATGGCTTGTATGAATGGCAACGAAACGGGGAGTAGATTATCGTTAACGTATGGCTGTGCTGTAAGGGTGCCGCTGATGACAATCAAATGAAAAGAAATGGCACCCCAGACCATCACCCCCACCTGTCGGGCCGTATGGCGGGTGACAGAGTAGTATCCCATCCCTGTCCGCGGCGTCGTCAGGTACGTCTTCGGCTTGTAAATTCATTGACTGGAGTATAAATGTCTTCTGTGATGAGTCCCGCTTTGAATAGAGCCCTGGGGACCAGCGAAGACGTGTCTGGAAACGTCCCAGACAACGGTGGGAGAGCGACCTCATTTCTCCCGCCATGCGGTCCGACAGTCAGGAGTGATGGTCTGGGGTGACATTTATTTTCATAGCAGGATGCCTTTGGTTGTCTTCTGCGGCCCCTTTCTGCACAGTGGTTCGTCGACGATATTCTTAGCCTCAAGGGAGCCATCCTCGGCTTACATTGCAGCAAGGCAATGCCAACCCGCACACGGTGTTTCTACTTTCTGACTCCGTGTCTGCCGAAACCAAACTTCCAAAGTAATGTCACCGTATCTCTCTCCAATAGAAAACATTTGGAGCATTATGGGCAGGGACCTTCACCAAGCACAGCACATTATCCCTAAGGAGGACATCCTACAACTCTATCAATCAATGCAAAGTCGAAGAACTGCTTGCCCAACGGCCAAATGTGGAACATCGGATTATTGTCTTGCGCAGGTTGTTAATCTTTTTCCCTTGAATAAACCAACCAATTTTTCTGAAACTGTAGTTATTTGTTTGCCTGTACAAGTACATCACACCTATCGATTTTTGTTCCATTTGGAAAATTCCTTCGTGTTGCAACCTTTTATTTTCTTGATGAGTCCGTGATTTCCCTTTTGAGCAAAACTGCCTACATTTTTAAGGCACATCTGAAATCTTGATGATGGCGAGGAATACTTTCCTGAAGAAGTATCTGACAGTGAAGATGAAAGTAATGTGATACAAAACGACGACAGTGAGCCAGACGTCTTTGAAGTTTCTTGAAGATGACACGATATCGGAAGGTCAGTTTGTTCCACAAGAATATTCAGACTTAGCGTCAGTGGCTGCTGAGAAAAGCATAAACTTCGTGCTGTGCAAAGAAGAAGAAACTATTTCACGCACACCGAACTTTTACCATCCAAAAACGTCAGAGTCTGTTCATCATTTCCGACTTCCCTGGTGTCAAAGGAGGTAGTCGGATACTGGTAGGTGAGGTAAAATGGTTTTACTTATTCATCAACCAAATCATGGTTGATATGATTGGCCATTCGTCAATGAACAATGAGATCGCAAACAAGCGAAATACAAGTCTGACCAGCGATATACTGGACTCGCAGATCCCAATGAACCATAAGCGTGGCAAGGCCTCTTATTATTTTATCGGTGTTACTAGGAATTCATTCCTGAACGTGTTAGACATGTTATCTCGCATATTTGGACGACCGAGTTTTCGAGCCGCAATGTCTTCCTACTTTGCTGCTTAAGATTAGATTCAAAAGCAACACGAGAAGCACGAAAAAATATTGATAACTTTGCAACTTCTCGGTAGTTGTTTAACCAAAATTGTTCTGCACATTACACTGATTCAGCATCATGAAAGTGGATGAAACAGTTATCAGTTTCACGGTTAAATGTCGCTTCATAATGTACATCCTAGCAAAATCCGGCATACTTGGGACGAAACCTGTACCGCTCTTGACCCAAAATCCTTCTCCTTTTGTGAAGGTAACAACTGCATTGGGAAAGGAATAGTAACTCCTCAAGATTTACTATTTCCTACCAACTACGTTCTTAAACTGACAGAACCTCCACAACTAACAGATCGCAATGTGACATGTGACCACTGCTTTTCTTGTACAAAACTTTGTGAGGAGCTTCGTAAACGCAAGATCTCGGTGGTTGGCAGTCTGCGATAAAACGTGCTAGAAATCCTTCATCTCTCATTTCAGCCACAGTTGTACGTTTAGGAACTACGCGTTTCCTTTATCAGTACGATAAAATGCAAGTTTCATACCACCAGAAAAAAACTGAGATTCTACTATTGTCGATGCACGGTACTGGAAGTGGGAACCCAGCATGTAAAAATCAGATATTGTTGAATTTTAGAACATCACAAATGGTGGAGATGATGTTCCCGACAGGTTGTGTCACAGATGTTCAAAAAAAGCGTTACTGGAAACTGGACAATCCGCAATTTCTACGGAGCACGGGATGCTACTGAAACAAACGCCATTGTACTGCATTGCCTTAATAATAACGCAGTGACAGAAGTCAACCAATTCGACGTCTTGAAATTATTGACTTTCTCATTGGCGAAGATCTTATGAAACTGTGGGTGACCAACTGAAGTCTACCAAGAAATCTAGGAACGAAATAAGAGTAGTCCTTGGGATACCACAGCCTGCTTAATTTTCCCTTCCCCCCAGACGTCTGGGACAACCAGAAACCAAAAGAGACCATATCACTGGACGGATGAAAAAAAAAAAAACAACATGTAATTCTGGCTAGACCTATGCCACGCCAGTTTGTAAACAACACGAGAAAACGAAAAGGCTGTGCTTTCAATATGAAACAGAATAAATGATAGGTGATTGAAAAAAGTATTACCCAACTCGTCTAATTGCACCTCGTTGCTTGTTCAAAAAAATGGCTCTGCGCACTATGGGACTTAATTTCTGAGGTCATCAGTCCCCTAGAACTTAGAACTACTTAAACCTAACTAAACTAAGGACATCACACACATCCATGCCCGAAGCAAGATTCAAAACTGCGACCGTAGCGGTCGCGCGGTTCCAGACTGTAGCGCCTAGTACCGCTCGGCCACTCCGGCCAGCAGTTGCTTGTTGTTTTAACTTACGTTTGCTTTTTTTCTCGTTCCTCCCGACGGAGGTTCGAGTCCTCCCTCGGACATGGGTGTGTGTGTTGTTCTTAGCACAAGTTAGTTTAAGTAGTGTGTAAGTCTAGGGACCGATGACTTCAGCAGTTTGGTTCCATAGGAATTCACACATTTTTTTCTCTTTTAGCGTCATCTCTTTATATTACGTGGATTTAATTTGTTAGTTGTTTTCTTTGAAACATTTCGTCTGGTACGCAAAGTCACCTTTTTTCATTATATAAAAGTTTAAATATCATTTCTGAATAAGTCTCAAGGTTTCGGAAGGCTTTGGATTTTCAGTATCCCTCCTAAATGGTTAATAAAAGTATATATTTAAGATAGTGTACTTGATTGCTTCCTAAAATATTGAAAACGAAACATTGCACCTAAAAAACGAATTGAGTCAAACGGACTTGATGTCATGGAACAAGTGCACGCGTTTGAAGTCGTTGAACATGGGTTAACTCTCTACAGTGAACGGCTACTGAAAAAAAAAATCCATGAATCAGTATTAAATGAGAGATCAAAATGTATTCTACAGCCCATTGTGTATTACCCTGTTCCAACTAGAGAACCGCAGCGCAGCGGGCGCCACTGGCGCCGGCAGCGGAAAGGGTTTCCTGGAGTGATGCGGCAGCTCACTGAATTGGCGTTCCCATCCGGAAGCGGCAGACGCTACCGGTTTCTAACGACGGACGGCCTCTGATGTATGGCTAGAGAGCCAATAATAACCAAAGTACACTTGATGGCTATACCGTGAATCTACACTAAAGGAAGACGAAGTTGGATGAAGATATACCAACTAATCAAAATATCCACGGGTGTGCTGCCCGTCTATAGTGTCCAACGGGCACAATATTTCGGCAATCATACATGTCGCCCTCATCAGGTGAACTGACGGACAGCTCCTGTGAACGTGACAGCACTGAGATCAATACGCTATGGCTGCTCAGAGGGAACTGGGTACGGTCGCGGCGGCGGCCGATTTAAATACCCTCCGGCCGCGGCGTTATTGCTACGGCGTCTGAGATGGCGTCAGTGTGATGGCTCTGTTCGCCGTGGTCGTCACAACTATACGTTTGCTCGATTTACTCTTGATCAACCCAATCCCTGGTTCCCAAGCCTTGCTAATATTATAGCCACAGTCACGGTTTATGAAGTCGTCATTGGTGCGAATTTCGATGGCCTCTCTAACAACGCTGTCCCAAAATCTCGACGTCTGTACCAGAATCCTCATGCGGTCATACTCCATGGTGTGATTTTCCGACAAACAATGTTCAGCGACCGCCGACTTGCTCAGATACATCAGTCGAGTGTGCCTCTGGTGTTCACGGCATCGATCCTCGACGGTACGCATCGTCTGACCAATATACGACTTGCCACATTGACACGGAATCTGATACACGCCTGCGTTCCTCAAACCGAGGTCATCTTTGGCGCTCCCCACCAGTGCACGAGTTTTATTTGGAGGACAAAACACAGTTCCGACCCGGTGTTTCTTCAGAATGTGGGCGATTTTCCCCGAGAGTGCGCCTGTGTATGGAATAAATGCAGTGCCTACCTCCTCCCTCGTGACTTCATCCATCTCAACTGGTTGTGCTGCAGTGGTTGGGCGGAGAGCACGTTGAATCTGCCAGTCTGAGTACCCATTTTTACGAAATACAGTTCTCAGATGTTCCAATTCCTGGGGTTGACTCGCTGCGTCAGAGATAGTGCGCGCACTATGTACTAGAGTTTTAAGTACCCCATTCCTCTGTGAACGGTGGTGGCAGCTGTCTGCGTGCAAATAAGATCAGTGTGCGTTGTCTTCCGATACACCCCATGACCTAGGGTGCCGTCAGCCCTTCTCTTGACCAAGACGTTAAGGAAAGGTAATTTACCCTCCATTTCAGTCTCCATAGTGAATTTGATGTTGGGGTATATGGAGTTTGGATGTGTAAGGAATCAAGGAGTTTATCCATACCATGTGGCCAGATGACGAACGTGTCGTCCACGTAACGGAAAAAGCAATTAGGTTTCCATACGGATGACGACAGGGATTCCTCCTCGAAGTTCTCCATGTACAAATTCGCTACCACCGGTAAGAGTGGGCTACCCATGGCGAATCCCTCCGATTGTTCGTAGTATTCTCCATTAAAAAGAAAATTCGTGGAAGTCAAGACATGCCTAAAAAGTTCAGTAGTCTTCTCGTCAAACATCTGGCTAATCAATTCTAGTGACTCTCGCAGGGGTACCCTCGTAAACAAGGAAACGACGTCAAAACTCACCATGATATCTGACTCATCAAACCTGAAGCTATCAAGGCGTTTAACAAATTCCACGGAATTACGGATGTGATGAGGGCATTTACCCACATAAGGACTTAATATTCCCGTCAGGTAATTGGCCAACAAATATGTAGGTGCTGTGATGTTGCTGACAATGGGGCGTAATGGTACCCCCCCTTTGCGAACCTTCGGGAGTCCATATAGTCTAGGCGGTACCGGACCTTTGGGTAACAATTTCTTAGCGTCACCCTCCGGTAAATCTGAGTCCTTGAGAACCGCCCTCGTCTTGTTCTCCACCTTCTTTGTAGGGTCAACGCTGATCTTCCGGTAGGAATCGTCATTTAACAGGCTCTGCATCTTATCAGTGTAGTCCTTATGGGAGACACCAACTGTAGCATTGCCTTTGTCAGCCGGTAAGACAACAACTTTAGAGCGCTCCCTCAGATCACGAATGGCCGCCCTCTCTTTGCTGCTGATATTTGACTTCATCGGCTTGTATTTCGTCAACGCACGACAAGTTTCACGACGTATTTCCTCGGCTGATTCTGGCGGAAGTCGAGCAGCAACCTGTTCAACAGACTAACAATTTCTGCGACCGGAGTGAACTTGGGGGTGGGAGCAAAGTTGAGACCTTTCTGCAAAACCGAGACCGCATCACCACTCAACACCATGCCACTCAAATCGATGACAGTCTTGCACGGAACCTGCAGAGATGGTTTGTCAAGGAGACGTGAGAACTTAGGTGTTTGACGTCCCGTAGCCTTCTTATTCGCGGAATCAGCTGACACCCTGGTGACACTATCAATCCAATCCCAGGAACAAGAAGTGAACTTACTAGCCAGTTGCAAATGTAGTTTGAGTAATTCCTGTGAGATAAAGTCAAGGCTCCGGAGGGTGAATTGCACTCTCTCACGTACCAATGCGAGGCAGGCTCGTTTCTTGATTCTCTTAGCTGCTGCAGAATCGATGTGATGCATAACCTTAGCAAAATTTGGAACAAAATTCTCGGAACGACATCTCGTTAGAAAGGCAAGAGTACTTGGCAAACGACATCTATGGTGGCGCAACTTTTCAAATTTCTTCATGCTGCGATACATCTCCTCCCCGTAAAGGTGTATGAAGTGATTGTTGAGTTTCTCCCGGCGTATTTGATAATCGAAATATCCACGGGTGTGCTGCCGGTCTATTGTGTCCAACGGGCACAATATTTGGGCGATCATACATGTCGCCATCATCAGGTGAACTGACGGACTGAGCTCCTGTGAACGTGCCTGCACGGAGATCCGTACGCTATGGCTGCTCAGAGGGAACTGGGTTCGGTCACGGCGGCGGCCGATTTAAATACCCTCCGCCCGCGGTGCGCTCCTTCCGCCGTCCGCGCCCCGCGCCACGGTCGCGTGGTGGAACAGATTGCGACAGCGTCTGAGATGACGTCGGTGTGATGGCTCTGTCCGCCGTGGTCGTCACAACTTTACTTTTGCTCGATTTACTCTTGATCAACCCAATCGCTGGTTCCCAAGCCTTGCTAAGATTATAGCCACAGTCACGGTTTATGAGGTCGTCATTGGTGCGAATTTCGATGATCTCTCTAACAACGCTGTCCCAATATCACGACGTCTGTACCAGGATCCTCGTGCGATGATACTCCAGGGCGTGATTTTCCGACTAACAATGTTCAGCGGCCGCCGACTTGCTCGGATACATCAGTCGAGTGAGCCTCTGGTGTTCACGGCATCCATCCTCGACGGTCCGCATCGTCTGACCAATATACAACTTGCCACATTTACACGGAATCTGATACAGTAAGACCTTATGTGGGTAAATGCCCTCATCACATCCGTAATTCCGTGGATTTTGTTAAACGCCTTGATAGCTTCAGTTTGGATGAGTCAGACATAATGGTGAGTTTTGACGTCGTTTCCTTGTGTACGAGGGTACCCCTGCGAGAGTCACTAGAATTGATTAGTCAGATGTTTGACGAGGAGACTACTGAACTTTTTAGGCATGTCTTGACTTCCATGTATTTTCTTTGTAATGGAGAATACTACGAACAAACGGAGGGATTCGCCATGGGTAGCCCACTCTTACCAGTGGTAGCGAATTTGTACATGGAGAACTTCGAGGATGAAGCCTTGTCGTCATCCGTATGGAAACCTAATTGCTTTTTCCGTTACGTGGACGACACGTTCGTCATCTGGCCACATGGTATGGATAAACTCCTTGACTTCCTTACACATCTAAACTCCATACACCCCAACATCAAATTCACTATGGAGACTGAAATGGAGGGTAAATTACCTTTCCTTGACGTCTTGGTCAAGAGAAGGGCTGACGGCACCCTAGGTCATGGGGTGTATCGGAAGACAACGCACACTGATCTTATTTGCACGCAGACACCTGCCACCACCGTTCACAGAGGAATGGGGTACTTAAGAATCTAGTACATAGGGCGCGCACTATCTCTGACCTAACGATTCTACCCCAGGAATTGGAATATCTGAGAACTGTATTTCGAAAAAATGGGTACTCAGAGTGGCAGATTCAACGTGCTCTCCGCCCAACAACTGCAGCACAACCAGTTGAGATGGATGAAGTCACGAGGGAGGAGGTAGGCACTGCATTTATTCCATACACAGGCGCACTCTCGGGGAAAATCGCCCACATTCTGAAGAAACACCGGGTCGGAACTGTGTTTTGTCCTCCAAATAAAACTCGTGTACTGGTGGGGAGCGCCAAAGATGACCTCGGTTTGAGGAAGGCCGGCGTGTATCAGATTCCGTGTCAATGTGGCAAGTCGTATATTGGACTGACGATGCGTACCGTCGAGGATCGATGCCGTGAACACCAGAGGCACACTCGTCTGATGTATCCGAGCAAGTCGGCGGTCGCTGAACATTGTTTGTCGGAAAATCACGCCATGGAGTATGACCGCATGAGGACTCTGGTACAGACGTCGAGATACTGGGACAGCGTTATTAGAGAGGCCATCGAAATTCGCGCCAATGACGACCTCATAAAACGTGATTGTGGCTATAATGTTAGCAAGGCTTGGGAACCAGCAATTGGGTTGATCAAGAGTAAATCGAGCAAACGTATAGTTGTGACGACCACGGCGAACAGAGCCATCACACCGACGTCATCTCAGACGCCGTCGCAATCTGTTCCACCGCGCGACCGTGGGGCGGAGCGCGGACGGTGGATGGAGCTCGCCGCGGGCGGAGGGTATTTAAATCGGCCGCCGCCGTGACCGAACCCAGTTCCCTCTGAGTAGCCATAGCGTACGGATCTCCGTGCAGGCACGTTCACAGGAGCTCAGTCCGTTAGTTCACCTGGTGACGGCGACATGTATGATCGCTGAAATATTGTGCCCGTTGGACACTATAGACCGGCAGCACACCCGTGGATATTTTGATTATCAAATACGTCGGGAGAAACTCAACAATCACTTTATACACCTTTACGGGGGGGAGATGTATCGCAGCATGAAGAAATTTGAAAAGTTGCGCCACCATAGATGTCGTTTGCTAAGTACTCTTGCCTTTCTAACGAGATGCCGTTCCGAGAATTTTGTTCCAAATTTTGCTAAGGTTATGCATCACATCGATTCTGCAGCAGCTAAGAGAATCAAGAAACGAGCCTGCCTCGCATTGGTACGTGATAGAGTGCAATTCACCCGCCGGAGCCTTGACTTTATCTCACAGGAATTACTCAAACTACATTTGCAAGTGGCTAGTAAGTTCACTTCTTGTTCCTGGGATGGGATTGATGGTGTCACCAGGATGTCAGCTGATTCCGCCAATAAGAAGGCTACGGGACGACAAACAGCTAAGTTCTCACGTCTCCTTGACAAACCATCTCTGCAGGTTCCGTGTAAGACTGTCATCGATTTGAGTGGCATGGTGTTGAGTGGTGATGCGGTATCGGTTTTGCAGAAAGGTCTCAACTTTGCTCCCAACCCCAAGTTCACTCCGGTCGCAGAAATTGTTAGTCTGTTGAACAGGTTGCAGTTCGACTTCCGCCAGAATCAGCCGAGGAAATACGTCGTGAAACTTGTCGTGCGTTGACGAAATGCAAGCCGATGAAGTCAAATATCAGCAGCAAAGAGAGGGCGGCCATTCGTGATCTGAGGGAGCGCTCTGAAATTGTTGTCTTACCGGCTGACAAAGGCAATGCTACAGTTGTTGTCTCCCATAAGGACTACTCTGATAAGATGCAGAGCCTGCTAGATGACGATTCCTACCGGAAGATCAGCGTTGACCCTACAAAGAAGGTGGAGAACAAGACGAGGGCGGTTCTCAAGGACTCAGATTTACCGGAGGGTGACGCTAAGAAATTGTTACCCAAAGGTCCGGTACCGCCTAGACTATATGGACTCCCGAAGGTTCACAAAGGGGGGGTACCATTACGCCCCATTGTCAGCAACATCACAGCACCTACATATTTGTTGGCCAAATACCTGACGGGAATATTAAGTGATTATGTGGGTAAATGCCCTCATCACATCCGTAATTCCGTGGATTTTGTTAAACGCCTTGATAGCTTCAGGTTGGATGAGTCAGATATCATGGTGAGTTTTGACGTCGTTTCCTTGTTTACGAGGGTACCCCTGCGAGAGTCACTAGAATTGATTAGTCAGATGTTTGACGAGAAGACTACTGAACTTTTTAGGCATGTCTTGACTTACACGTATTTTCTTTTTAATGGAGAATACTACGAACAAACGGAGGGAGTCACCATGGGTAGCCCACTCTTACCGGTGGTAGCGAATTTGTACATGGAGAACTTCGAGGAGGAATCCCTGTCGTCATCCGTATGGAAACCTAATTGCTTTTTCCGTTACGTGGACAACACGTTCGTCATCTGGCCACATGGTATGGATAAACTCCTTGATTCCTTACACATCCAAACTCCATATACCCATACATCAAATTCACTATGGAGACTGAAATGGAGGGTAAATTACCTTTCCTTAACGTCTTGGTCAAGACAAGGCCTGACGGCACCCTAGGTCGTGGGGTGTATCGGAAGACAACGCACACTGATCTTATTTGCACGCAGACAGCGGCCACCACCGTTCACAGAGGAATGGGGTACATGAAACTCTAGTACATAGGGCGCGCACTATCTCTGACGCAGCGAATCTACCACAGGAATTGGAACATCTGAGAACTGTATTTCGAAAAAATGGGTACTCAGACTGGCAGATTCAACGTTCTCTCCGCCCAACCACTGCAGCAACAACCAGTTGAGATGGATGAAGTCACGAGGGAGGAGGTAGGCACTGCATTTATTCCATACACAGGCGCACTCTCGGGGAAAATCGCCCACATTCTGAAGAAACACCGGGTCGGAACTGTGTTTTGTCCTCCAAATAAAACTCGTGCACTGGTGGGGAGCGCCAAAGATGACCTCGGTTTGAGGAACGCAGGCGTGTATCAGATTCCGTGTCAATGTGGCAAGTCGTATATTGGTCAGACGATACGTACCGTCGAGGATCGATGCCGTGAACACCAGAGGCACACTCGACTGATGTATCTGAGCAAGTCGGCGGTCGCTGAACATTGTTTGTCTAAAAATCACACCATGGAGTATGACCGCATGAGGATTCTGGTACAGACGTCGAGATTCTGGGACAGCGTTGTTAGAGAGGCCATCGAAATTCGCACCAATGACGACTTCATAAACCGTGACTGTGGCTATAATATTAGCAAGGCTTGGGAACCAGGGATTGGGTTGATCAAGAGTAAATCGAGCAAACGTATAGTTGTGACGACCACGGCGGACAGAGCCATCACACCGTCGTCAGCTCAGACGCCGTCGCAATCTGTTCCACCGCGCGACCGTGGGGCGGGGCGCGGACGGCGGACGGAGCGCGCCGCGGGCGGAGGGTATTTAATTCGGCCGCCGCCGTGACCGAACCCAGTTCCCTCTGAGCAGCCATAGCGTACGTATCTCCGTGCCGGCACGTTCACAAGAGCTCAGTCTGTTAGTTCACCTGATGATGGCGACATGTATGATCGCCGAAATATTGTGCCCGTTGGACACTATAGACCGGCAGCACACCCGTGGATATTTCGATTATCAAATACGCCGGGAGAAACTCAAGAATCACATGTACCAACTATTTATATTCTCCACGATATATTATTTCACATATTTCTCTATACATGTTTTCTTATTTCACTGTAGAGGTGTTTAATGAATTACCATTTATAATTGTTCCTGTTCTCATTTAAAAAAACATGAAGCTCCAGAACAAAAACTTGTTATGATTCTCGTTACAGCTTTAGCTACTGGAACTTACAGTAACTAAATACAATTTCCTAAACTGATAATGCTTTATCTTTTATGCAGTAGCCATTTACTTATAACTGGAAATATGTGACAATTATTACATCGTATCTGCGATATGAAGATAATGTATTTAACAATTCTGTGAGTGTTAGCAGTTGAAACAATCAATATCACAGTGGTACAACTTCACATGCCTACCAACATCATAAAAATTTGAAAGAATGTAGCATAACTTAAAAGAAGTTACTCAGATTGTTAAAGGAAGGGAAAATTTGATGGGACAGTGGAATTCAGGATCAAGGATAGGAGAAGCATGAATTAAGGATGCATAGATGGAACAGACTTTTTGAAAAGAGATTTTAAATGCTAAGACATTTCCAAGTCAAGACGCATGCTGATGATCATTTATTGGTTATGAATTGGCGATCAAAATTATGGATGTAGCAAAAGATAATAAACTGAGGAGATGGAACCTGAGTAAGTTAAGTAGTAGAGGTTTTCAATAATCTTAAATGGCTTGTTAGCCAACGATTCACTGGAGCAGAGGAATGAATACTCCACAAGACGAATCGGTATTTTTAAGAGAAAGTTGTAAAGGCATATGAGAATGATACTATATAAAGGAACAGTACAAACTTTTGTATAACACAGAGAAGTAATTCACAACAGTGGGAAATATGAAAATGCAGTAAATCAAGTCGGCAATAAGGATTACAGATGTCGAAAAAATGAGATTGACTGAAAGTGCTAAAGTGCAAAAAGCGAATATCTAGGAAGAAAATGAAAGGCTGCTTCAACAGCCAGTAATTTGCCCCCCAGCCATTGTTGTATTGGTATTTTGCGCTCAGAAGAGATAATTTTTACTTACGGGAAAAAATAAATTAAAAAAAAGTGGAGTAAAGTGATGCAACCGTATGAATATCAAGTGTTCATATGGCAAACTAGAACTAATGAGAGAAACGAAGATTGGGAGGTGGCAGGAAATTGTAGAAGGGGGCGGTGTTGTACAAACGAACTTGAACACAATATTAGATATCTGTGAAATGACTGAAAATGCAAAGCAGTACTGAATCTACCACTCATATTCGTAGATAGACTTAAGAAAGCGAATCTATGTTTATCGTATTTGTGGATTTAGTGAAATTTTTCGTCAGTCTTGACTGGAATATACTGTTTATAGGTCTGCCGGTACCAGACATTAAACACATCTATATCTAGTACATAAATCAGACTGCAGTTATGAGAGTTCAAAGACATGGGAAGGAAACAATAGCTGAAACGACAGAGGTGTAGATGATATAGAATGCAGACTGGCAATGGCAAGAAAAGCGATTCTGTAAAAGAAAACTTTGTTGACATCAAATACGAATTTATATGTTCGGAGGTATTTTAGGCAGGATTTTTTATGGAGTGTAGCCTTGTGTGTAAGCGAAAATTGGCCAATAAGCAGTTCTGTCAAGAAGACAACAGTTGCTATCGAAATGTGGTGCTAAAGAAGAATGCTGAAGGTTAAATATGTACATCGTATAAATAACTCAATCAAACTGAGGAGAAAAAAGAAAACATGGCATAACTCGGCTAAAAGAAGGAATTGGATGTGAAGACATCTTCTTAAACTTCGAAGAGTCAGTTTGGTGTCGGAGGAAAAATTGTGGAAAGATACTGAGGCTTAAAAATGGTAAGCAGATTCGAATGGATGTAGGGTGAAGTAGTTTTATAGAGATGAAGAGGCTTACAGAATATAGTGTGGAGAGCTTTATCAGCACAGTCTTCAGGGTGAAGCTTACAAAAATAACAAATCGTGAGCCAATAGTGTTTCTCGGTAACGCTACCCAATAGCAACTAACAAAACTCTTGATCAACTAGATCAAAAAAATGGTTCAAATGGCTCTGAGCACTATGGGACTTAACAGCTGTGGTCATCAGTCCCCTAGAACTTAGAACTACTTAAACCTAACTAACCTAAGGACATCACACACATCCATGCCCGAGGCAGGATTCGAACCAGCGACCGTAGCAGTCGCGCGGTAACTAGATCAGTAGAGTACTTACTGCCAGAATATTGGCTCAGTACAGCCTCTAGTACATATCACTTGTGAAGTATTCATGAGTATTCTACATTTCTGTCACTGCTATTGATGGCGTTTTCTGCAAGACATCAAGACCTTCAAGAAAAAACATCCCATAACTTGTCACGTATTATCGAAGACTTTCGAATGTACTGGCACTTAATTAATAAATCAATACGGCATTTTGGCCATCTAATATCGAATATCGAATCGATCGTCATATCATGACAGCTGAAGTGGAAATTTTGAAGCTAATTGTTATAACTGGCCCTGCATAACTATCTGTAATACCGAGCTCAGAGAGAATGCTTATCAAGTGTTACGTACTGTCCTCCAGAACTTATGCACACTGAAGCCAATGCACAAAATATTATACATGATACTTTATACCAAGGTATTTCACACAAGGATGCAATGAGGGACGTATAATATTTCGGTAAAAGGAACTGACGTCCCAGAGTCTATGTGAGCTCACCGGACAAAAAATTAGTCAACCCTAGAGAAATCATTACAAGCATCATTTAATATTGTGTAACTCCACTCCTGAACATGATAACTGCCTGGAACTGGTTAGGAAGTGAGTCCACAAGGTCGTGCTGGCGCATCCCATTTAAGCCACTCGCTCAGCCTATGGACGCACAGTTCAACGAAATTGTGGGGATGCTAATGTCGGTGTTATACCCTTTGCTCCAACATATCCCACAGAGCTTCTATGAGCTTGTTGGCAGGTGATTTTGCAGGCCAGTCGAGATTAATAGAGTGGGGGAGTGTTTATGAAATCAGTCACGTAATCATTCAGTCCGAAGAACTTTTCTCTTGCCGTCTTTATGTGCCGGTATGAGCAATGGATTCTTGTGAACGACCAGGAAGAGTTTTTCACGTTGATTAATCATGATACTGATGGTGCTATATACTGGTATATTTGACGATATTTTATATATGTTCTCTGCATGCAGTTCCAATCGCTATGTTCTCTCACTTACTGGTTGGGATGGACCTTCATTCACTGCCTGCAGCACTTCCTGTTGGTTCTGAAAGCGATTTTAATTCACCAGTCCTTAAACATGTCTCCGGTCCCTCTCAGTCAAGATTTTTCTCCGACCACAATTCTGACGTTGGGTTTCGTGGCCATGCAGGTCACACCGCTGCTTGTAGGCACGTTGAAGTGTCTGCCACGCAACACCAACTAATCCAGCAATGTCACGCACCATATAGCCACTGGGAGGGCCAAATACGATGGTCGCTTTTTCCCACTCAGTCACGTCCTTGCCCTTTTACCCATGTTCACCTACCACTCGGTTTGAAACATAAATGTTTCACTGATAACTACTGCCCTACGCTCAAGTAGAGACACTGCAGACATTGTAGATCATGTGACGTAATCACTGCCTCATCTGTAATGGCTTAATCAAACGTCTGTGTGTGTGATCTGGGGTGACTAATTTTTTGTTCGGAGAGCTCTTCATGTCTGTCAAGACGATTTGCAAATGTTCAGATGTGTGTGAAATCTTATGGGACTTAACTGCTAAGGTCATCAGTCCTTAAGCACACTACGTAACCTAAATTATCCTAAAGACGAACACACACACCCATGCCCAAGCGAGGACTCGAACCTCCGCAGGGACCAGCCGCACAGTCCGTGACTGCAGCACCTTAGAAAGACGGTTTTAGCAGTGATGGAAAGGATAATGGGCAAGCTAGTATTATTATATGTAGTCATAAACAAAATGTCTTAATGCAGAATGAAACAGTTAATACCTGTAAGTACATAGAAACTACATTCTGTGACATACCGGCAAATTGGTTTAATTTCAAGCTGTGTAGGCGTATGCAGAATATACTAAATATTGACATGTTCCATGTCACTGTACACCTCTTTTCATGTGCTATTAAATACCATAAAATGTACGTGATTCATTATAAAAAATTATAGTTACTTCTATATCTCAACAGATAAAAAAAGTTTCACGCATTTATCGTGGGACAGAATACATAACTCTTTGCACGATATCATTTCCAGAAAACCACGTTTCCGTATCTTGAAGCGTTTACAAAATTAAATGGCTGTTATGACTACATGATTCCTGATAACCAGGGATTTAGTATTGGTCGCATAGCACACGACCCACAAGTGACCAGTCCCTCTACATATAACTCAATATTTCCATATCGATAATAGATGTCGTTCTACTCTCAACCTAAAAACAATTTCGATATGTTAGCTACATTTCATAGGCCATAATGTATGACCTAAAATGAACCACAATCAAAGTCCACACAAGGTGTTTTTACCTCTAAAAACTCAATAAAATTTCGTGTAACTGTTTAGTTAAAAGTGTCGTTGACTGAAGATATCTGGCTGTAAGATGGAGAAGAATCAAATTTTTTCACATAATTCTTTCCTTCAAATCGGATAGTACGTATTTCTAAGCGACGGGCGCGTCCGTACCAGTGCTTTGGCTGCAGTTTGAGTGGCTAGAGTTTCTACACGCCGGAAACCATGCTCAGGGCGTTCTGCGAATGGTGGGGGTGACTTCCTGTAAGGTTCTTGGCAGCAGGAGCATTTCAACATGCGCAGACCGTGACGCTGAGACTGCCACGACAGGCCGCTGAGGACATTGTCTTGGCAACGTTGCCGCGTGTGAAGCACTTGCGTATCGGGTTAGTAAAGTGAGGAACAGGCTTGGCTGTCCTTGGGTTCTGTCTGGAGCGGTCGACTGAGAGGCAGTTGGCGGTGCACTCAAACCACTGGCAGTACAAACGAACTCCTTTCGGCTCCGCTCTGCACTCGTTTTAATCGAGTTTTTGTTCACCTTACACTATATTTCCGATCATTAGTTGAAAGCATGACGTACTTGAACGGTTACATGTAAACGCTGTTAGGATTCTGTTAACAATTTTAAACTCTGTGTGATTCGTTCCAAAGATAAGACCAATGAAACAGAAAAGGAGGATCGTTTCATGTTAGATGCTGAAACAGAATATTACTGATCCTATCAAAAGTTGTCAACGGCTACAAATGGCCGAAATTCCGAAACGAAATTTATGTCATCATTTCCTAATCATTTTATTACTCTATTATTACTTTTACAGTCATCAAGGGGTTGGGATTAGATAAGTTCCATTGAATAAATATTGCAAATTGCCCATTTAACAACTTAGGCTATGCCAAAAGTTTAATCACATGTTTGTGTTAGATGCTTAGATGGAATTCAGAAATTTATTGGAAAATAACAACGAGAAAGTATACAACGAAAAAAGGACACCGTTTTAAGTTTATAACTTCATTGTGTAGTCAGATCTTCTTTGTGTCTGAACATCTTTTTGTCTCAGTAAAACAAATTTCCAAAATTGTCTGAACAGAAATATGAACACAGATCAAGCATCAAAACAGGAAGAAGGTGTAGTGAAGTGTGAAAAATGCAAAATAAAAACAGTGAACGGTTGAAGATTAACAAGTGCAACATCACTTGCAACGCCAGAGCCATGGCATCGTGGTTAAATGGCCATGGTTTTGGACTACTACGTGAAGCACCCGCGTTAGAAACTCTTTCGCGCCCATTATTATCAGTCTATTTTTTTCACGAAATTATGAACTGTCCGTCCACTAATTGGAATGTTTATTCCCTTTCTGTAGTCTTGACAGTTGTCATAATGTACATAAACTATAAAATATGGATCATGTGGAAAGAATAATATCGCTGTAAATAAATTTGATGAATAGTGGGATCAGGCGACGTATCACACAGACGTCTCACAGAAATGAAAACAACAAATAAACAGATGTGAACTACGTCACAGCCAATGAATCCTAGAGTCAGAACGTTCAAAACGGAACACAATTGCAAAAACGTTAAAACATTTGTTTTGACAGAGCACAGGTAAAACTGTAAAATTGTGATTGCGAAACTGTTGCTCTTATTTGTTGCGGCTTATGTGACGTGCTATTGTGCTTTCATCATTTTCTTGGAAGTGATCACATTCAGATTCATACGAACACTTAAACTGGGAAAGGAGGCATTCTCAATCCCTCACCAGGCGTACGAATTACGTGCGTCGGTAGGAGATTCCTGTCATATGACACACGTACGGCCACTAATGCCGTGTATGACGCACCAGACGTGTTGTCCGGTGGAGGATTCGGTTGGCTTGTCGCCTTGTCATCAAACGTTTGAGGTTCCTTTTCGAAAGCCACTTCCTTTAGGCTACTAAGAGGGTAGTTATGCATAACTACCTTACACCTCGGCCAGACCCAATGACGGAGTGGTTCTAGGTGCTTCAGTCCGGAACCGCGCCCGGTTAGTTAGGTTTAAGTAGTTCTAAGTCTAGGGGACTGATGACCTCAAATGTTAAGTCCCATAGTGCACATAGCCATCTGAATCATCTTAAACCTCGCTGTTGCAAACTGTCGTTACACCACGGCACACCCAAAAATTTGAACACAGGAAAAAGGAAAAGGAAAAAATTGACAAAAGAATATGGGCGAGGGAGCCTTGAACACGGCTCGGCTGCTTTATATTCCAACACCAGTACCACTTAAACAAGACGCCATGCCTGTTTCACACCGCTCTTTCTAGCTATTGTTGTGCTTGGACTGTTCACTGTTTCTGTTTTGCCTTAGTTAATCACACCGTCTTCCTGTTTTCATACTTGTTCTGTGTTTCATTTTTGACGGGCTGTCAACTGAACCCTCTTACCTCTAAATCTGAGGGAGCGTGGGGTGCGATTGTGAGTTTCCCTCGAAAGTACATATTCGCATTTACACCTGTGCTCTGGCAGTAGCAGTAGGCCAGTCTTACGGTATTTGATTCACATATGTTTTCAAAACTCAATGCAAAGTGTGACCAGACACGGTCCCTTTCCTATTACTGACGTCTTCCTCAAACAATTTCTGAAAAATATCCTGATCCTTCTGCTCCATTAATGTTCTAATAATTTTATTTATTTCCACCTGTTTGTCGCATCCTTTGATATTGGATAATCTTTTTCTGAGGCACAAGGGAAGCCCTGGCACATATCATAAAATACAAGAAAAGTCGTTAGCCCAAAATCATAGGCCGTTAATCCATGAGTACTGTCCATGACAATGCAGTTAGCACGGTCTTCACGCAGCATTTCGCTGTGGGATGTGTGATTTTTAATAATCTTTCAGTTAAACGAATCAGCTACAAACAGAGGCATTTAATGTTGAATTGTGACATCTGTAAACTAAGCCCAAAAGAGAGGTAGTCTCAAAGTAAGTTCACAATACGTAAGTGTAGAGAGCTGAATGTGCAAAGCCCGGAAATAATGTTCATTCCATACTGGGCGTAGTTAAAAATTAATGTCACAGGTTTGCTTGAGAAATGATAAGAAAGACAATGAAAACAATTGAAAGCACGTCCATTACTTGCTCGCATAAACGTAATGAATTAAGCGACTATCAGACAATTCCCTTACATGGGGTCCCGCAGCCAGAAGTTCCCAAATAAATCTAGCAGGGATAATTCCCTCGATGCCAGAACGCTCCTAGCGTTCACAGCATGTCCATTGGTCCCAATAAATATTCTGTATCATCAGAAAGAAGCAAAAAAGTTAAAGAAGGTAGATAGTGCATTATCAATGTCTCGAAAAAATTACCTCTTTTGTTGCACGGCGAAGAGTTCGATAACATAAATAAAATGTTAATCTTTAGAAAGCTTAGGTATACCCTTCAGACAACCGACATTCTGCAAAGAGGTCCAATGATGAGAATGAAGTTTATTTTTGTTCAAATGGCTCTGAGCACTATGGGAGTTAACATCTATGGTCATCAGTCCCCTAGAACTTAGAACTACTTTAACCCTAACTAACCTAAGGACATCACACAACACCCAGTCATCACGAGGCAGAGAAATTCCCTGACCCCGCCGAGAATCGAACCCGGGAACCAGGGCGCGGGAACCGAGAACGCTACCGCATGACCACGAGCTGCGGTTTTATTTTTTTTTGCTGCTTATTTTTTTACTGGGCAAACGTCGCGAACAGTAACCAAAACAAGTTTAGAAAATAAACCGAGGGCCAAGTATTGTTAAAATATACAATGAGGACAGAATGAGGCCCTTTGTCTCTAAAAAATCTCTTACAAGTGGGGGAAGCTGTGATGGCTATATAGGTGAGAAATGCAGAAGAATATCTTCTCTCTTCAGTAACTACTCTTCGGAACTAATCTGGGTTCAGGAGGTAAAACAAACTAGACTACATATGTACGTTTAATTATTCACCGACGTGTTTCTTAAGTAATTCCTACCAGAGTTCCTCGTACCTCAAAGGGTTACAGCAATAAAGGGATATAGCCAAAATCACTTTAATAACATCGTTCAAGGGGGCTCTGATCAGCCCTTGCATGTTTGTGTCATTGCTTTCTCGATAATCCTTTGCAGGAAGGCAAAACTAAATTTTTCACCTGTCTCGAAAATTTTTCTGGAAAGTGCTGTGCACAACCCTGACCTTTGCTAACTGGCTACAAAATTGTAATAGTTTCATAGGATGAATTGTTCACCTGTTTTGTATGTTATTCCAACCGGCGTTCGTCACACTTCTAAGGGATACAGGAACAAAGGAATACAACCCAGATTACTATAAAAATTAGTTGAATGAGCATTTTGTTCATCCTGAGTCTATGTGAGAGCGTTTTGGTTATCTATGAAGCACAAGAATCGGAAACTCGTATGTGGAGAGTCAGAGCAAAATCCTTCAAATGAGCAAGACATGTGAAGAGAATTCTTTTGATAAACTGAACTATATTCGGATCAAGAGCATTTGTCTCTTCTCACACTGGTGTCTGGGAGAAAGCACGCCATTGAAGAAGAGGTTCCATTATGTTTATGACAATGAAATTTTTGATGGAAACAGATTAAATGCTTCCTCATTTTGGCTTAACTTAAGACTGATGGTATATTATACCAGAAGACAGTTGCAGCCAGGTTTTGCAATAATGTTATTAGTAGTATGTGGAAGGAATGAACTGATTCGGCTTTCGACGAAACACAGTGTTGTGTTAGACCTGTGACAAGTCTGGGTACTAACTAAATACTCACTTCCACCAAAACATAAGAAATAACGTCTAATGTGTATAAGCAGTGCTGCAGTTTGTCAATCGGTAGTGAACAGTTATAGCCAAAGGACATCCCGCCGAAGCTTATTCGATGAACTTCAAACACCTGAGGCTCTGCCGTCCCCCCCACCCCCATCGCCCCATCACCACCCCCCCCCCCCCCCCACCCGCTCGCCTTACAAGGAGAAGTATTAAGAGGTTGAGGTGTCCTACGTCCGTAGTGTAGAAGAAGGAACAGGTTTACTTCAATAGTGTTTCTCGAGAAGAACGTCGTTTGCCTTCCAGTGGCTGTCATTCGAGTTGACGAAACATCTCCGTAATCCTCGCGTGTTGGTCGTGCCTGCCAGTAACAAATCTAGCAACACGTCTCTGACTTGCTTCGATGTCTTTCTTTAACCCGACCTTATAGGGTTGCCAAGCCATCGAACAGTTCTCAAGAATTGGTCAACTAGTGTCCTATACGCAGTCTCCTTTACAGATGAGCTACACATCCCTAGAACTCTCCCAGCAAACAGGAGTCGATCACTCTCCTTCCTTAGCTCCGATTTCACGTGTTCGTTACATTTCGTACCGCTCCGCAGTGTTACTCAGGACATTCAATCGACTTAACTGTCTCACGGAACATGCTACTAATACTGAAACTGGAATATTAGAGGATTTTTTCCCCTAAATATCTGCTTTAATTTACAATTTTCCACATTTAGGACAAACTGTCATTTACCACATTAAACAAAAATTCTGTCTAAGTTATTCTCTGTTCTCGTACAGTCACTCAACGATAGCACTTTCCCGTACACTGCAACATCATCAGCAGACAATCCCAAATTGCCGCTCACCCTATCCAGGAGATCGTTAATGTATACAGGCTGAAGAAAAATTTGTGCTCTCTGACTTCGCAGCGTGATTACTCACATACCAGCAATACAAACATGTATGTCACAAAATTTCGTCCCGCGCTTATTTCGCACAGTAACTATTCGCTGAAGATTGGCAGTCTGGCAACGCTGTAATCACGTGTTCACTAACTACATCTAACAAGAATTAGCTATTAGTGCTACCGCTCAGCAGTTGGTGCCGAGGATAGTGTTTTGGTTGGCATTCAGGAGGTGGAGGATTTGATTCTGGGTCGAGGCTGACTTGTTTTCATTTGCTGTAAGTAGTCGGCGTGGTACGGTATCTATCGTCTTAATAATCATACAGCGATTAGAGTGGGTCTTCTACTAAAGATTTGCAGTTTCGTACTACTAACACAGAAATTGAAATACAATCGTTTTCACTTGTCAGCTTGTAAAGAAACATTTTGCACGCCGTGGATTTTTTCGCATCACTGTATCTACTAGATTCCAAACATTTTTTGTGTCTACCCTCCCCCAATAGTCCCGTAGATTAATAGCAACCACTGTTCGTGTCACGTTCAGGTCCATCACTTTTCGGTTACATCACTAGTAGGGCTAGAAACATGCTTTATAAATAGTTTCAACGGGACCATTGGGGAGAGTACACAGATAACAGGTTCGGAATGTAGTAGATGCAGTGGCGCGAAACAATTCGCGTCCACAATGTGCGAAAAGCTGCTTTAAAAACTGATCAATGAAAACGATTGTACTTCCATTTCTGAACGCAGATGTAAATGTTTTATAAAAGACCTGCAGTAATCGCTGTATGATGATTAAGACACCACATACTTTACCATGCAGACTACTTTAGGCAAACAAAAGCATTGAATAGCATTGAACCCTCGACCTCCTGCGTGATAACCCAAAACCCTTTCTACTGCAACAGCTGCACAGCACTGCTGCAGTTCCTGTCAGTGGTAGTTACCGTATATGTCATTACACTGTTGCCAGTTTGCCAATCTTCAAGGCCAATTTACTGTCCGAAATACGGGCAGGACGAAATTTTTTGAGAGATGTATTACTAACATGTGAGGAATCACGCTGGGAAGTCCGAATGCCCGAATTCTTTTTCACCCTGTATAGAGAAGAAGAGCAGTCCTACCACATTTTCCTGGGGCGCTGCTGACGATACCCTTGTCTACGATGAAAACTCGCCGTCCAGCAAAACGTAATGGGTTCCACTGCCCAAGAAGACTACGACCCACTCACACATCTGAGAACCTAGTCGGTATGCTCAGATTTCGTTAACAGTCTCCAGTTGAGCACAATGTCAAACTGTAAAAGGTCTGCTTGGGTGACACTGAAATAGGGATAGAAAGAGCTGACAGCTTGTGCTTAAATTTGACGCAGAAGCATAGTGGGCGAAACAGTAAAGAAGCATAGAATTCGTTAACAATGAGCTACAGGGTCAGCAGTCTGCAACCAAGTACAACTTGGGTCAACTTCCTTTAAATCAGAGATGACAGAAGACGCTGATCTATTCATTCAATAGGCTGAACAGTAGATCTCATAGCCAATAGGTGTCTATGCACAACTTCCGAATAACTGGACTGGAGGCAAGAGGTGGATGAATACAAATAACGTTAAAAGGATCGTGCTACCTTACAGAGTTTTTGAAACGGAACGTAAAGTACTGATAGTGAACAGAATCGGTGTACAAGCGGCAGGCTATACCGCCATGAAGCCCATCGGAGAAAAATGCATACTGACGGATTAATTAGCCCTTTACGCTAAAAACAAACACTACATATTAAGGAAATGCAGTGACTATGTAGGTGAGGTTCACTAAGTTATTACCTATCTCTCCAGAACATAATAACTCAAGTAGTTCTTCTGATGAAGCCTTGTCTAACTAGCTAAAACAGTCTGGAATACATATTTTAGTAGGCCTGCCCACGTGTTTCGTAAATTAATCAGGCACTCTACACCCCTCAAAGGTTAACAGTAATGGAGAGGTGCAGCCAAAATATCTCTGAAAATGTATTCAGTAAGCGTTTGGTTCACGCTGAGCCTAGCTGAGCGCCTATTGGATATGTATGAAATAAAAAGGAATAAAAACTCTATACTGCGCCGTTGCATGATCATGCCTCATGAACGCGTGAAACAGGGTGGCTGAAAAAGCGTACACCCTTTGGTGCTTCGGATCACTTTCAAATTTTGTCGAATGACTTCAAACGGTCCCTAGGTATACCAGAGCAAAATTTGCGGTCCCACTACACTCCAAAAGGTTCGCTGCCAAGAACGTCGTCTTGTTACTCATCGCGCTAAGAATTGACGTTTACGACCACGTAATGTGTGGAATCAACGCCCCAAGGGAAGGGATGATTGTATTGACGCGCCCTATGGCTCCGCCTGAGGCGTGCTGGGTTTGACCGGCGATTTGTGTGAAGTGTTTTACTCTGCCACTCATAAGAAATCCTACGCTGTGTGTCGTCGCGGTTCTTACCTCCTTGCAGAGGCATCAAAACAAGGGATGAAATGTGGGTCAGAGTGGGTATGAAGAGCTTCCCATCGTGTCGCACGTCCACCATGCCGTTGGGCAGAATTATGATATTATTTGGTGCCAATGTAACATCATTAACCAGTCTTAAACCTAAATGAACTTCCGAGCTGTGGAACTTATTTCACAGGTGTCGACACCTTGCTGTATGATGTGTCGCAAAACTCGTGGATGCGTATGCCTCTCAGTCGCAGACAATTTCGGAGTTTCGAAAAAGTGGTACTTTTTTGCTCCATGTATTTGATTAGTAACATGGAGGATGTGTTGTAAGTGTCGTTGTTGCTGTTGTTGGTTTGAAGCAGCAGCACAGCCTGTAGAATGTACATCATGCTCCATATGAAAGGAGTGTGCTAATGGAGCAATAGTATCATGGCGATAATGACCCAAGTGCATGTTGTTATTTTACTGTGATAAGTACATTTAATGTTACTAAATTGCAGATTCGTGTGTTAAGTTTTTCATTGGCTGCTTAGGAAAATCTCGGAAGAGAAGTACAAACACTCAACATTGGTCACCCAGAAGGAACGAAATTCTTAAAGATAATGAAGTGTCGCATCAGGTGCGTATCAACTACCTCTAACTTGAATAGATGTATAGTTACCACATTCCAAGTTTTGTACAGACGTTATTCAGTTTCTATGAAAGAAAATATTTCGCTGTGGCAAAATATACTCGCAACAGAAAGTTCAATGAGTCGTTTATGCTCGCTCTGTGTAACGTAAGAAAACGAAAACAGTTGTTACGTGGAGGACAATGCTAATACACTATATGATAAAAAGTATCCGACAGCCCCAAAAACATACGTTTTTCATATTAGGTGCATTGTGCTGCCACGTACTGCCAAGTACTCTATATCAGCGACCTCAATAGTCATTAGACATCGTAAGATAGCAGAATGGGGCGCTCCGCGTAACTCACGGACTTCGAACGTGGTCAGCAGATTGGGTGTCCCTTGTGTCATACGTCCGAACGCGAGATTCCCAAGCTCGTAAACATCCATAGGTCCACTGTTTCCCATGTGATAGTGAAGTGGAAACGTGAAGGGACACGTACAGCACAAAAGCGTACAGGCCGACCTCTTCTGTTGACTAACCGAGACCGCCAACAGTTGAAGAGGGTGGTAATGTGTTATAGGCATACATCTATCCAGACCATCACACAGGAATTCCAAATTGCATCAGGATCCACTACAAGTACTACGACAGATAGGCGGGAGGTGAGAAAACTGGGATTTCATGGTCGAGCGGCCGCTCTTAAGCCACACATCATGCCGGTAAATTCCAAACGACGATTCGCTTGGTGTAAGGAGCGTAAACATTGGACGATTGAACTGCGCAAAAACGTTCTCTGGAGTGACGGATCACGGTACACAGTGTGGCGATCCGATGGCAAGTGTGGCGATCCGATGGCAAGTGTGGCGATCCGATGGAAGGATATGGGCATGGCGATTGCCCGGTGAACGTCATCTGCCACCAGCGTGTGCAGTGCTAACAATAAAATTTTGAGCCGGTGGTGTTATGGTGTGGTTGTGTTTTTCACATTTTTCATTGGGGCGTGGGGGGGGGGGAGGGGGTTGCATCCCTTGTTGTTTTGCGTGGCACTATCACAGCAAAGGCGTACACTGATATTTTAGGCACCTTCTTGCTTCCCACTGTTCAAGGGCAATTCTGGGTTGGCGATTGCATCCTTCAACACGATCGAGCACCTGATCATAATGCACGGCCTGTGGCGGAGTGGTTACACGACAATAACATCTCTGTAATGGACTGACCTGGACAGAGTCCTGACCTGAATCCTACAAAACACCTTTAGAATATTTTGAAACGCCGACTTCGTGCCAGGCCTCACCGACCGACATCGACACCTCTCCTCAGTGCAGCACTCCGTGAGGAATGGGCTCCTATTCTCCAAGAAACCTTCCAGCACCTGATTGAACGTATGCTTGCGAGAGTGGAAACTGTCGTCAAGGCTAAGGGTGGGCCAACACCATATTGAATACCAGCATTAACAATGGAGAGCGCCACGAACTTGTAAGTCATTTTTAGCGAGGTATCTGGATATTTTTGATCACATAGTGTACCTCCCATCTTTTGAATCTAACGTACGTGTCAGCCTGCGGATCGGATCCGGCCCGCTATTGGTTAATCCGGCTCGTGGAAAAAACTCGTGGGAGAGAAAACGAGGCCACAGTGTGGAGAGGATACACAATGGAAACTCAGCTGAAATCTACGCGCCAAAATTTAGTGCGCACGTGATACGTCTACTATATTGAAACCGAGTAAACAGCTGTGTTCAAAGCCAAAGGTGATCTGATGCGTTTTGTTCATTTCATTGATTATGCATTTGAGCTGCTAGAACAGTTCTTTGACGCACTGTAAAAGTTAGAAACTCGTAAAGAGCAATAGTGAGAAAAAGGACCATACAGTGAAGTGACGAGCGATTCGTACGAAGTGGCTGGTAGCATTACATGAGAAAAATGTTTATTCCAGTTTTATTGCTGTAAACAATTACCAACTGTAACTAATGCTGTTGTAAGTAAAGTAAAGCTGCATCAACTTCTGCAGTTAGTTTTCCGGTAGAGGTTCTCCTCTTCCTTTAAAAAATTAAGAACCACTTGTTTCACATTTGCACGTGTTCTTCACTACTATGTATAATACCTCTCATTCGATCCTCAGGAAAATAAGTGGCACAAAAAATTGATTTCTTTCATGACTCACTGTTTCACGTAACAGTTTGACGATGAAATGTCTATTTTTCATTACTGTTTATAGTTAGTGTGGTAACTTAATTTCCAACTACTTTGTTGCATAAAATTTGAAGAGTCTGCAGTGAAAAGTGTGGTACCTGGCTACTTTAAGTTTGGCTCATTTTAGGTGCACGATGCTGTTTGCTAAATGTATATAACAAACCGTAATTGTTTTTAAGTTTGGTGGAAAGCCAGTCTCATTCATTGTGGAGAAAATAGAGGTTAAAGTATTTTATTCGAGCTCTCTTCCTGAGCGCACAATGCACAAGTAACCTTCAGCTCACCAGGAGACCGCGGTTACTCGTCATCGCCGATGTCGTCCAGGTTTGTAATATGTGAAGGGGTTGGCCAAAAACGAACGCGACAGAAGTGGGAGCTCCAGATGCCCACGTGTTTAACAGAAAACAGCATTTATATAGCGGCTAATGTGTAGGATGAGCCATTTATAGTAACACAGTTCGCAAGCAATGCTTGGTGTAGTGGAAAATGTGTGGGACGGTAAGCAAAGGCTGAGAGCGTAGAGTGGATCGGTGGTAATCATTTTATCTTTTCAATTTTGACGTTACTTACACAACAAAATAAACAGAAATATTGTATAATACACTGTATTAATTAATACTCTCATAAAAGGGATGAAAAGCCAAGGCAGACAAAAGTTTTGTTTCAAATGGCTCTAAACACTATGGGACTTAACATCTGAGGTCATTAGTCCAGTAGACTTAGAACTACCTAAACCTAACTAACCGAAGGACATCACACACATGCATGCCCGAGGCAGGATTCGAACCTGCGACCGCAGCAGCAGCGCGGTTCCGAACTGAAGCGCCTAGAACCGCTCGGCCATAGTGGCCGGCACAAAAGTTAGGGATTGTATATAATTTTCCAGTATAATTTTCCAATACTCTAGAACTTCGCATATAAAACTAGATGCTTTCATTATTTTACAGTCGATGGTTTACACTTATTGGGGTCATATATATCTCAAAAACAATTGGGAACATTTCGGGCAAGTAAGGCACGTTTCTCAAACGAGTGTTCGTAATTTCCTGTAGTACTTATTGCTGAAAGAGAAGACATTCTACATCAACAGTTATATAATTCTAAAGCTGAACACACCTCATATGTAGGACAAAGTAGGACAAAAGTTGCTTTACGATGTTTATCAATCATCATGTATTAAACGAATAGGATTCATATTACGTACTATGTTAGAGTGAACTTATATGTCTGGCCTAATTAAAAACATTTGTGTAAATTAAATGTTAATCAGCCTACTGGCTTCATTTAAAGTAATGCCTATGCGTTACTTTTCGTCTGGAAATATGAATGAAAATTCCAGCACTGATGCATAACCAGAAAATCCTGCAGTTGTTTCCGTTGGAAGTGAAGTTGATTTATTAGTGTATAGTACCAGAAAAGCACATTTAAGGATAAAGTGAAATTGATGCAAGAAAGAATGGCTATTCCCAAAACAGGCTTGCTTCATTGCCATCTGAAGCTCAAATCAGCGGCGGTTCACAGCTTGTAAAAGGTGAACAGTAATTAATTTAAAAACTCATGTCGTAAGTTTTTGACTAATGACTTATCATACCAAGTTTCATTAGCGCTTCCTTTCGTAAAAGTGTTCATTTAGTCGCTTAGATTAGTTCAGTTTCGTAAGAATGTCCATTCCGACGCGCAGTAGTAAGGAGCTCTCGCTGTGCGTTTACTCGGCTGCAATATGGCGTCGAGCGGAACGCTTGGCTTCATACAAATCAAAGGAGCCGCCCTCAGTTTTTCTTCCTGTATACTCTCTTCCACTCAATTCCGTCCAGGACGCATTTTCGAATATGTCCACCGGCGCACGGCTCCCCTCGTGCTTGTAGCCCATGGAGCAGAGAGGCTTATTCCGTGCATGAGCAATACCATATCGCCGCCGCTCGATCTGAACTACAAAGAGAAAAGATGGTTGCAGTTTGAGTACGAAGTTATGACATACGTGCTCATATGCATGCGGAGCGTGGGGAAACAGCTCATGACCTTTAAGGGTTTTCGGAGAGAAATACCGTACAAACGTCACACAAGTTAAGGGGACCTCAGATGTTCAGTATTTTTATCAGTTAAGACTTGAACTATTGGCGAACAGTATTGATGCCGACCAAGATATTCTTAGTATTATTGATTCATATTGAGCATGTGACGGCGAGTATGATCTGTTGGACTATTCGCCATTCTGTTGTTCGCATTTTTCCAGTTTGGTTTCTGTATAATTTGGCGGATATAAGTTAAGTTCAGTCGATTTAGAACTTTAAACTTTTTCAAATGAACAAAGAAATGAATTTTTAATTTATTTGCTGTTTCAACCCATGCCTACTTACTCCTAAATGCTTGTCCACTGAGACTGCTTACCTTACTATAGTATTTTGTTTCTCTGTTCTTTGTCTTGTTAACGTCAGTAAATAATTCTTTTCCGTGGTGGCCGTGTTAGAACATTGTAGGTGTAGGAATTAAAGGCAATTCACTATCAGCTGAAAATAGTTGCTTTTATATGCAATAATTTTTCCATGATGAAATTCCAAAATGCCTCAAATGTTTACATTTATTTCGGTGTCATTAACATTGTTTCTTTAATCACGGAGTTGGAGAATTTCGCAACGGACATTTTTAAGTCTGCTATTGTAAAATATCGTAAGTAAAGAAACGGTGTTCACAACGCGTAGATAAATGTAAACATCTGAGTTTAAATCCAGGGAGTTAGATGGCAAGGTACACTACAATCTATGTGATATGTTACATAGTGTGACCTCCCATTTTAGGCCCTCTCTCCCTTTTCTTCTCTCTCTTCTCCTCTTCCTCCTTCCTTCGTCGTACCGCTGCTATATCTCAGCTTTTCAACACAAAAAGGGAGGAAAAATGGTGGCACATGTGTGTGGGTGATGAAAATACCGTAGTGCTATGTGTGAGTGTCAACCTTATCTCCATTATGAGGAGATTTATGACTGAAGCAGAAACATTCCTCTAAAAGAAAAAGGTAAGTGCTCTCTTTTTGAAAAAAATGGTAAATAATAGTGTAGACCATAATGTCTATCGTTCTACCAAACGGAATTACCAAGACACGGTTTGTAAAATTTCAAACAGTAAATTAACTCTCACTTGCTTTAAGCATCAAGAACACTTACTATCCCTTCCGGTAGTTCTTTGATAATTATTATTGACTTAATGTCAATAAATCACGGTCACTGTCACTTAATCCTTCACGCGACTGTAATGCGCGATTGCCTAGCGCGCATCTCAAACTTCGCGACGGTATTTCAAAGTAAGCGCGCGATTTGTTCCTAATAAAGTTTCGCCGGGCTTCCTTAGAATATTTTCTAAACCAACTTCGGGTTATGAGTTAGCAATTCTATACCCATTCAAAAAAATTACAGAGCACCCGCACTCGATTACGATTTGTCCGCGCACTCGAGCAATAAAGAAGCTATCAACCTTGCCGGCCGAAGTGGCCGTGCGGTTAAAGGCGCTGCAGTCTGGAACCGCAAGACCGCTACGGTCGCAGGTTCGAATCCTGCCTCGGGCATGGATGTTTGTGATGTCCTTAGGTTAGTTAGGTTTAACTAGTTCTAAGTTCTAGGGGACTAATGACCTCAGCAGTTGAGTCCCATAGTGCTCAGAGCCATTTGAACCAGCCAGCTATCAACCTTCTCAAAGAGTTAAAATACCACGAATATTGCTGCATTGCGGTCTGCTATGTCAAAATACTTTTATATTCATCTCATAAAGACTCATGACCTATTGATTCTAAAACATATTGTACTTAGTTAAATTCTTTACTCCATAAATAAACAATAAAATTTAGAAATGATTTAAATGTATACTGTGTCAATCACTCTTTGACTCTCCTACTCTCACGTGGCACAAGGTATATCCGACTGTAATGGACATCCCCACAAGATTATTTCTTATAGATTTCGAGGGCTACACGGACGATTACCGTGTAATGCTACAATAGTCATACTTTTATACGCTATTGTGCTCAGAAAAAACAAAACTACATGTAAGAGCGAACGTGGTGCCCAAGGGTACACGCATACTTCTGTTGATCCATTATGCCTTCCAGAATGATGAGATCATGCGGGGAATACTACGAAAACATTCCCAGAGCCAAAACTCTCCCCATTCCGAACGGGACTCTTCCGACGATTGTTGCAAGGTATTTGCTTCCAGGCGTTCTACGACGATGGAGCATAAAACGTAATTCATCTGAAAAGGCCACATGTTGCTATTCAGTGGAGGTACAGTTGCAGAACCGGCTCGCAAATTCCTGCTTTCGTCGCCGAGAACAACAGTCAGCATGGGTGCGCAAACGAAGTGCCTGTTGCGGAGGCCCGTACACAGCAACGTTATCTGAACGGTTGTTGCGAAGACAGCCCCTTGTTTCGGATGGTCAGTCAGTTGCTCAACAGTTGCTCATTTGTTTGCCCTTACACATAGCCCGTGGTGCACAACAGTTTCCTGGAAGCAGGTTTTGGATGGTGCCTGTTGCCATGCACCGTAAACTTTAACCACAGTGGCACTCTAACATTTTAAAAACTTAGCCGTTTTGAAAATACACTCCTGGAAATTGAAATAAGAACACCGTGAATTCATTGTCCCAGGAAGGGGAAACTTTATTGACACATTCCTGGGGTCAGATACATCACATGATCACACTGACAGAACCACAGGCACATAGACACAGGCAACAGAGAATGCACAATGTCGGCACTAGTACAGTGTATATCCACCTTTCGCAGCAATGCAGGCTGCTATTCTCCCATGGAGACGATCGTAGAGATGCTGGATGTAGTCCTGTGGAACGGCTTGCCATGCCATTTCCACCTGGCGCCTCAGTTGGACCAGCGTTCGTGCTTGACGTGCAGACCGCGTGAGACGACGCTTCATCCAGTCCCAAACATGCTCAATGGGGGACAGATCCGGAGATCTTGCTGGCCAGGGTAGTTGACTTACACCTTCTAGAGCACGTTGGGTGGCACGGGATACATGCGGACGTGCATTGTCCTGTTGGAACAGCAAGTTCCCTTGCCGGTCTAGGAATGGTAGAACGATGGGTTCGGTGACGGTTTGGATGTACCGTGCACTATTCAGTGTCCCCTCGACGATCACCAGTGGTGTACGGCCAGTGTAGGAGATCGCTCCCCACACCATGATGCCGGGTGTTGGCCCTGTGTGCCTCGGTCGTATGCAGTCCTGATTGTGGCGCTCACCTGCACGGCGCCAAACACGCATACGACCATCATTGGCACCAAGGCAGAAGCGACTCTCATCGCTGAAGACGACACGTCTCCATTCGTCCCTCCATTCACGCCTGACGCGACACCACTGGAGGCGGGCTGCACGATGTTGGGGCGTGAGCGGAAGACGGCCTAACGGTGTGCGGGACCGTAGCCCAGCTTCATGGAGACGGTTGCGAATGGTCCTCGCCGATACCCCAGGAGCAACAGTGTCCCTAATTTGCTGGGAAGTGGCGGTGCGGTCCCCTACGGCACTGCGTAGGATCCTACGGTCTTGGCGTGCATCTGTGCGTCGCTGCGGTCCGGTCCCAGGTCGACGGGCACGTGCACCTTCCGCCGACCACTGGCGACAACATCGATGTACTGTGGAGACCTCACGCCCCACGTGTTGAGCAATTCGGCGGTACGTCCACCCGGCCTCCAGCATGCCCACTATACGCCCTCGCTCAAAGTCCGTCAACTGCACATACGGTTCACGTCCACGCTGTCGCGGCATGCTACCAGTGTTAAAGACTGCGATGGAGCTCCGTATGCCACGGCAAACTGGCTGACACTGACGGCGGCGGTGCACAAATGCTGCGCAGCTAGCGCCATTAGACGGCCAACACCGCGGTTCCTGGTGTGTCCGCTGAGCCGTGCGTGTGATCATTGCTTGTACAGCCCTCTCGCAGTGTCCGGAGCAAGTATGGTGGGTCTGACACACCGGTGTCAATGTGTTCTTTTTCCCATTTCCAGGAGTGTACTTCCACCTCTGCCCCAAACACCAAAGAGCATGCCTTTTACGACGTCAGATAAGTCGATCTGTTTCCATGTTACGATAACGACTGCAGTGTTTTCTACGTCCCCCGGACATGCTTTATGTGCCTTCCACTGATAGTTCTAACGCCTGTCGTTTGTGAGTGGTTATTGCATGTTGACATCGAACATAGGCGGTGATCACATTAATCTGACTGGCCCGAGTATCACCGAAAATGCGCGAGACTTACACCTCTGATAAAGCCAGCTAATCTCTTTCACTTTGAGTCCGCTGTTTGCTACAGTACTGAATGCCTGAGAACACAGTCAATACACACTGAAATCAGATATGCCAGGTACTTAAAGGTATTCACTACATCTTCGAGAAGCGCAGGGAATAAAATTGTGGTCAGCTCTTATCAAGTTCAGTAATGGAGTTAGGGATATTCTGAAGGCTGTGATCAGCTTTTGACCTCAATGATCCAGGTTAAATAATACAGTTTTGAATGATTTCAGCAGTTAGCTTAAGGTTTGATCCCAACGATTTCTGTTGACTGAGATCACACATTTGAGTCTGGTATCGTATCTGAATGTCATTGTGCCGCGTGGAGGGCCGCGTGGTTAGAGGCGCACATGTCACGGACTGCGCGGCCCCTCCCGCCGGAGGTTCGAGTCCTCCCTCGGGCACCGGTGTGTCTGTTTTTCTAAGCGTAAGTTAGTTTATGTAGTGTGTAAGTCTAGGGACCGATGACCTCAACAGTTTGGCCCCTTAGAAATTCACACACATTTGAACATTTGAATATTTGAATGTCAATTTATTACTTACTTTTATATTAAAATGCCTGATACTTCCTATTAAAACTCTTTTGGCTTTTTGGAGCTTGTTGCAGTGTGCTGTGCAGATTCACAAAAGCGTGCTGTCACTGTAAAACTACTCGTGCGCTAAAGGATGCCTGAGATGCTAAACCAAAATTCTGAGGTTTTAAAGTGATTATTTTTCTCTTTGCATTTGCTTAATGGTGGTAACTAACGTTCTGTCACCTTTTCTCTTGCAAACGTTTATATGAACTTCTGCTTTCGCAACACTGATATACTACTTCCTCACTGTTATGATTTTTCATTCCACCGTAATTTCATCATATTTAGAAATCACTAGAGCTGTTAATTTTTTCTAGTGCTAGCATTTTTCGCTTTCGATTTTACTCTGAGTGTTTAGTGTCTCAGTGAAAATCATAATCTGTCCTTTATTGAATGCAGCAGTTTGTGACTCAGTGAAACTTTTTTGCCAACTTCTCTTATGCTCCAATGCTATTTTCTTCTTCCTCTGGTCTCTTCTGTAACTCTACATTTCATTATCAGGTCACATTTCACTTTTAAATACTCTTTTTACCAGAGCTTCTTTCTTTTTTCGATGTTCTGCGAGGTACTTGGTGAGAATCCACTCAACCGTCTCTAACCAACAGAAATAGTTTTACAAACTTCTGCGCGTGGTTGTTTATTTTATTTTACACATCTAGTTCCGTAGGACGAAATTGAGGAGCAAATCTACAAGGTCATGGAATGTGTTAGTACATGAAATTACGATATAAAAGTAATAACAAATACAAAATATGTTTATGAACCCAAAAAACACATGCCACAGGATTATGTAAGCGCAGTCGACAATATAACACAGCAATCAGATCAATTTTTCAAGGAACTCCTCGACAAAATAGAAGGAGTGACCCATGAGGAAACTTTTCATTTTCTATTAGAAAGCGCGTGGTTTTATACTAATATTTTCGAATTCTTGTGGTAGTTTATTTAAAAGCGATGCAGCAGTATATTGCACTCATTTCTGCACAAGAGTCAAGGAAGTGTGATTCAAATACATATTGGATTTCTGCGTGGTATTAACTGAGTGAAAGCTGCTAATTCTTGGGAATAAGATGATATTGTTAACAAGAAACGACAATAAAGAATATGTAAATATGTATATTGAGAGGCCAATGTCAGAAAACCCGGACAAATGAAGAGGGGTCGACAAGAGTTTCGCGAACTTACACCACTTATAGCCTGAAACGCCCAGTTCTGAGCCAAAAATATCCTTTGAGAATGGGAAGTGTTATCCCAAAATATAATACCATACGTCATAAGCGAATGAAAATTAACAAAGTAGACTACTTCTCGCGTTGAAATATCACTTACTTCAGATACCATTCGAATAGTAAAACTGGCAGCAAAAAAAATGGTTCAAATGGCTCTGAGCACTATGGGACTCAACTGCTGAGGTCATTAGTCCCCTAGAACTTAGAACTAGTTAAACCTAACTAACCTAAGGACATCACAAACATCCACGCCCGAGGCAGGATTCGAACCTGCGACCGTAGTGGTCTTGCGGTTCCAGACTGCAGCGCCTTTAACCGCACGGCCACTTCGGCCGGCAAAACTGGCAGCATTAAGTCTTAGAACAAGATCTTAAATGTCTGCTTTCTACGACAGTTTACTGTCTATCTGAACACGTGGACATTTGAGCTGTTCAGTTTCACTAATCATATGCCCATTCTGTGAGATTAAAACATCGATTTTTGTTAATTGTGTGTTAGAAACTGATAAAACTGAGTATTACTCTGATTTAGCGTTAGTTTATTTTATTCAAGCCATGAACTTATGTCATGAACCGCACTATTTGAAAGAGAGGCAATGTTGCACACAACATCCTTTACTACCAAGCTAGTGACATCAGCAAACACAAATATTTTTGAATTACCTGTAATACTGTATCATGTCCATGACAGTCCTTAGTCTTCAGCGATTTAATTATTGACGCAATCTCCCCCTTGTCTGTATTACAGATGAGTATTACAGTCGTGAATCTCGGAAAGGCATTTCCCAAGCGACATATATGATTCCCTGTAGAAAATAAGTGTTACTTATTTCAATATCATTGCACAGAAAGTGATTGTTAAATACTGCAGATATATCTGACTTATCATTAAAAGAAATATATTCTCTACGGGACGACTTTATATAGTCGACCTTGTGTCACTTATATATTCTCTTTAGTCAGAGAGACGATACCATTTTTAAATAACTAAAATCACCAAACCAGCTAGACATCCGAAAATCCAAATATTTTTCTCTATTCATTAGATACTTTTCATGTCTTAGTCTCTTATTTATTTATATCTGCTATTTCACATGTGACCTACAAGCTACAGGCAATTTTAGGCCGTGTTTCACAGTTATTATTATCATTGTTGTTGTAGTTGTCGTCACAATCCCCAGTACATTAATAAAATTGCTTCCTTCATCTATAACAGATATCTGTACAGCTTTGAAACTCAGCACCAGATTCCATTTCTTGACCATTTAAAATAAGATAAAGAATTAATGAAGAAAGTTGAACTAGATAGGGAAGAAAGATAGAGAGCAAAGAGAAAAGATAGATGAGAAGGAAAGAATTGCATTGATAAAAGCAGGAAACTACTTTACTAGAAACAAATTTTCAAATTGCTGAATTGATTTGCATGCCGCTGCCAAACTGGAGCCGACGCAGCTGCCTACCGACAGTAAAACGGACAGTGGCAGCTTGCAGAGACGATGGACCCAGACAACGCTGCCACGATACGCGTCTTATGTGCAGAAACGTACCCCCATCTGTTCCTAAATCTGTTTTCTGTAACCCTTGTACAGTGCATGGCGGACGGTACTTTAAACTGTACCGCTTGTAAGGGTTTCTTACTGATCCATTCACGTAGGGAGTGCTCTGTAATCACACTAACATTTTCTTCGCCGTCCGTACGGGAGTGGTACTTACTGTGTTGCAGAGTATTTTTACATTCCTCACTTGATACTATTTCTTGAAACTTCTTCAGTTAGCCTTAGCAGAATAGTTGGCGTTTATCTTAAGGGGAGTTGGAAAGCCCTATATGAGACAATGTTAATTTTAGTGACTTGGCTTTCCTGTATTTCAGGAACTACTATAGCCACTGACATGAAACTTATACATGACATTAAACTGTATGTTCTGTGAATACTTACAACAATTGCATTTCAGCCACGGCTTTCGGAAATACAATTTTTTAATTACACTGTTAACATTTTGTGTAATTTTTTTGTACGTGATCCTAAATAATTTTAATTATACATAAGATTATGTTCTTCTTTTAGTTCAGTAGACTTAGGATATGTATGTTATTACTCTGAAAATTTTAGTACTTTCCTCGGAGTGCTTTCTAAGACTTAGGGAAAAATGCTACAGAAATTTACATTATCAGGAACGGCTTCTAAAGTTTCAAAAGTTTGGAACTCACTTAATATATGGTTAATTTTTTAATTTTAGTCACTCAGACGCACCCTCCACTATACTGTGTATAATCCTCTTGATCTTTTTCCAAGTTTTTCTTCTTTTCTTCTTTCCGGTCTCCGCAGTGGCCAACTGTGCTGAATACTCTGCTTTATCAGTGCGAAATTGGTCCATCCATTCAAATTCTCTGACACAGTTTTCTCCAGGATTAATTCCCATATGGTGAGGCCCTTTTACCCTACCAATGTTGCCATCATTAAAAGCAGTAACAGCATCACTGTCCCCCCACTTTAGCATCTTCATTCCAACAAAAAAGGTTTTTTGGTAACCGAGTCCATATAAGATTACTGAACGACTCAATGGGATTTTGAGTCTGACCATGCAGACACTTCTTCAGTAATTCAGGATTTGCCAGGACTCTGTAAACAGATTTTATGATCTATATGACTCCTTCTAGGATGGAATTTTTACGGCTGTATGAACTGTTTGAGTACTGGACATTGCGGTAGTTGCACCATGAATCAGGTCCAGAAGGGCAAAGGTCGTGTACTGGTTTTCCATCATTTTACAGTCTGTGGAAGAAGGTAGGCAGTACCGCCTGCTTCATTTTCAAGAAATCCTCAGTATTATTTTAATGGCCATCCCATAATACTGCTGCAGTTCATAAATTATTTTGTCTCTCGGCCTACCTCTTATGGTTTTACCATCAGAAAGTTTCTTGTCTCTCAAACTTTGCTTCAACTTCCTCAGCCTGGTGCCCATCCTCTTCTGGACATGACCAACACATTCAAGGTTTGTGATAATCTTCTCACCGTAAGGCTAAACGGCTACTACACTGGTATTGCTTCTGAGTCTATATCACCTAAAAACTTAGTGTAACACACTCCCCTTTCGTTCACCGATCGACTAAAAATTTCAATAGCTGCAGAGGCCTCCATATCACCATTTGACTTTTCGTAATTTCTGTAACAGATATGCCCTTCTTCATTCCCTGATTTACACTTATAACAATGTTTGGCTGAAACCAGGAAATCTATTCCCTTTCCAGTATCCACGCTGGTCACCATAGTAACAGAATTCTTAGAACTGTAGCCACACTCCTGCCAAGTGTCATCAAAAGCTACTCGTATGTCATCCATACCATCATTTATTTCAACAGCTTAGTTTGCAGCACCCTTCATTGACTCACATGCAACAGATTCCACAGCAGCTCTAATAACTCTTGCATATTTGTCGATTTTACAAGGTGGACGTGGCATATTCATCACGGCACACACTGTTTCTACTGCAGTGTGGCCTTTGCCAGTAGCTCTCAATCCATAAAACCACCTAAAATTTACTTCAAAATAATTATTTTTACACTTCTCAGAATTTCAAAATGAATAAATATATTTACAACTGGCACTGTTAATGATAAGTTTCCTGGCTAGTCCATTTGATACCTCACTGTCTTCATGTAAACTAACTGGTTCAAATGGCCCCAAGCACTATGGGACTTAACATCTGAGGTCATCAGTCACCTAGACTTAGGACTACTTAAAGCTACCTAACCTAAGGACATCGCACGTATCCATGCCCGAGGCAGGATTCGAACCTGCGACTGTAGCAGCAGCACGGTTCCGGATTAAAACGCCTAGAACCACTCGGTCACAGCGGCCGGCAGAGTAAATAGTGTAAGGGGCGAAGTGGAGGGAAGATTCAGACAATAATTTAACTGGGGAACGTGACTGCTTTTAACAACCAAACTACAAATACACTGACTTAAATTGGACAGTGTTATACTGTAGTGCGAATCCGATATTTATGAAACTTTGTGGAAATGTTCATCGCGTGACAGTCTTAAATGATTAGTTGTTCATATTCTTCGAAACTGATCTCCGGATCGGCACCAGGACAACATGTAAATAGTATTGTCGTGTGGCAAGGGCCTCCCGGCGGATAGACCCGAACGCGTAGTGCAAGCCTTTTGAGGTGACGCCACTTCGGCGACTTGGGCGTCGATGAGGATGAAATGATGATGACGAAGACTACACAGACACCCGGTCCCTGAGCGAAGAGAATCTCCAACTCAGTCGGGAATCGAACCCGGGTCCCCCAGCATCACAAGCCAGTGCGCTGCCCACTCAGCTACGGGGGCGGACGGGATTACTTGTGATTCTAACGGAAAGGAGAACAACTTTATATTCGTTGTGATACGGCGTCAAGTAGACTCCGAATTTCATCTTCACGAATTTCTTCACATGTGTCACATGCTGTGTCTATGCCCGAATACTGCTGGCTGAAGGCTGCTTCGAAAGTATATGTCGTCCCATTGGGCCCAGACAAGCCTAATGGTCTATAGGTGACATTTCAGGCTCCTGGGAAAGCCAACCATGGAACCATGCATTCCTCAAGGCGTTTTTCGCATGTACTACACTGTGGTGACTTATATTATTCTGCTGGAGTATTACATTTGTCACTTTTCTCACGAAAGTTCTGAGAACAGTGTTTAAATATTTTGTGAATATTCAGCCTACCGTCAATAACTAACAAATCAGTTCTATTGCTATGTCCCAATACTTCTCAACGTCATGGTTTCAAGTATTGTAGTGATATTGGTCTCTATAATCACTTTTCCTCGCCAATTGACCTTGCTTCTTCTCCCTCAAACCTCCGTGGTCTGTGGTACCGTGTCGGTGTTACATGATGCAGAACAACTCGAGATATCAACCCAGCTACTAGCAGTTTTTTCCAACGGCTCTTGGTGCCGCACTGCCTGTTACTCTCGCCGGTGGTTCAGCTGTTACCAAGCACTGATTCGTGTAATTAATATTTATTTCTTCATTGCTCTCTTAGGTATAACGTCCTTCACATTACAACAAAAAATGTTACGTAAGATGTGAGGTCTATTAACGTAATCAAATTTATTATTTATGAACAATTTTATTCATCCTCTACTGAGCCATTTACTCAGTATACAAATACCTGTAGCTGTATTATATCTCGACATTATAAACGCCAAGAAACACAAGGGAACGTTCACGTAAATATACCAAAATTTTCCAGACATTAACAGTTTTAACTGAAATTGCATACTGTTCGGTAATATCAGTATAGATTTCTAAAATATTTAATCTCGAACTGTTACTGATGATGTCATCTCATAAACTGAAGTCTATCCAATTTCAGTTTTTAGTTTCTATTGATGTACTGAAAGAAACAGTTTCGTGCTGGAATTCATTTTTATTGGGTTATCAATTTTGCAGTGACAATTTTTTCATTGAGAAGTAGGTCTAAATGTAAAACAACATTTGATTCATGTCTATATGAAGTCAGTTTTGCATGTGAAGCGAGATTAATCCATATAACTCGCGCAGAATACGGTGGCCGACGTGCAATGATCAGTTTTCGTCTAAAGCGCTCGGAGAAGTCATTCGTTTGTTCAGAAGGGAAGGCCGATAAGCGTTTTCCACCTTTCGGTCGGTCAACGATGACAGACTCGCACCCCGCAATCTTTCTCAAACAATTTTACAGGAAGTATTTGGTAAAAAAGTTCAGTTTTGCATTTCTTATAGCTTTGCATGTCAGGTTCATGATGGTTTGCCCATCATTTCGTTATAGGTCATAGTTATTGGGATATTTACGCGAAAGTAAGACATTGCCCGAAATTCGGAAAAGGGTGAAATGAAAACTAGGGGTGGCCACGATTTTGTGTTTGGTGCATAGTACATAATATATTGTTGTGTATGAAATTTAGCTAACATATTGAATATTTATTTCGACTGTTGTAGAGATGTCTATCTGCCACCAATCTCGAGAAAATTTATCTGAAATAATACACACATTTACGATCGCGCCACCCCACCGATAACGCCAGAGTGAAATATCCACAACATTCTTCATATTTCATAAACGTTTTCTGATATCGAAATGAGATTTTGGCAAATGGTAGTCCGCAAAGAGCAGAGAATTTTACCATATCGTTATTATATACAACTTCCTTATCTACCGCGTTTTTCCGATAACTACAGACTGTTTTGGTGAAAGAATGTACACTACTGGCCTTTAAAATTGCTACACCAAGAAGAAATGCACATGATAAATGGGTATTCATTGGACAAATATATTATTCTAGAACTGACATGTGATTACATTTTCACGCAATTTGGGTCATAGATCCTGAGAAATCAGTACCCAGAACAACCACCTATGGCCGTAATAACGGCCTTGATACGCCTGAGCATTGAGTCAAACGGAGCTTAGATGGCGTGTACAGGTACAGCTGCCCATGCAGCTTCAACACGATACCACAGTTCATCAAGAGTAGTGACTGGCGTATTATGAAGGGCCAGTCGCTCAGCCACCATTGACCAGACGTTTTCAGTTGGTGAGAGACCTGGGGAATGTGCTGGCCGGGGCAGCAGTCGAACATTTTCTGTATCCAGAAAGACCCGAACTGGACCTGCAACATGCGGTCGTGCATTATCCTGCTGAAATGTGAGTTTCGCTGGGATCGAATGAAGGATAGAGCCACGGGTCCGAACACATCCGAAATGTAACGTCCACTGTTCAAAGTGCCGTCAATGCGGACAAGAGGTGACCGAGACGTGTAACTAATGGCACCCCATACCATCACGCCGGGTGATACGCCAGTATGGCGATGACGAACACATGTGTCCAATGTGCGTTCACCGCGATGTTGCCAAACACGGATGCGACCATCATGATGATGTAAACACAACCTGGTTTCATCCGAAAAAATGACGTCTTGCCATTCGTGCACCCAGATTCGCCGTTGGGTACACCACCGCAGGCGCTCGTATCTGTGATGCAGCGTCAAGGGTAACCGCAGCCATGGTCTCCGAGCTGATAGCCTGATTATCCTCCTGAAGCCACCGATTGCATATTCTGCTAACAGCCATTGGATCTCGACCAACGCGAGCAGCAGTGTCGCGATACGATAAACCGCAATCGCTATAGGCAACAATCCGACATTTATCAAAGTCGGAAACGTAATGGTACGCATTTCTCCTCCTTACACGAGGCATCACAACAACATTTCACCAGGCAACGTCGGTCAACTGCTGTGTGTGTATGAGAAATAGGGTTGGAAACGTTCCTCATGTCAGCACGTTGTAGGTGTCACCACAGGCGCCAACCTTCTGTGAATGCTCTGAAAAGCTTATCATTTGAATATCAGAGCATCTTCTTCCTATCGCGTCTGTAGCACGTCATCTCCGTGGTGTAGCAATTTTAATTGCCTGTGCTGTAATTTTAAGGGGCATCGATAGCTGATGAAACGAGAAATGCAATGGGTCTTGGAATAACGTAAGTGAAGACATTTGTACAGAGGATGGGCTTTTTCATAAGCTAGTGACTTTATTTTTCCTCATTTCCACATTTATTAAACTTAATAAACTTCTATTTCAGAATTTTATCGCTTTTGTGTCTGCACAACATGTTAGTGAGGTGAGACCGTGTAAACTCCGCTGTGTTATGGCAAAAGAAGCAAATATTGACATGGCAACCAGGAAAAGTGTAGGTTTTACTAAAATTTCGCCATTCATGTGCCTTCTCTGAATGCTGCGAAGGTTAAACAATTCAGGCGAAAATAAATGCTGCATTTTTGGGTGAATAATTTTTAGATACTAATGAAAGCAGGGATGACAGTAGATCTTTTAGAACGGTCACCATGCAAGTATGGGCGTGGAGGGGCCCTACTTAATATTTGCGAAAAATGTGAGCGTAGTCTTCAGTTTAGAACGGCACTTTCCCTTCCAGCTCTCGACATTTCCCCTATATCGCTCTGAGCGACCCCCACACCACTAAGATCTCCCCACAGTCCGCCAAACGACTGCTCACCCAGTGGTCACGGAATTTTGCTCGCAATTTAGGGACTGAAGGCCTTCCTTCATTAATGTCTCGATGGGTTGCCTAAACCTTGGGGCTTTCTCATTTGAGACCGTATCTGTATTATTGAGTTTCGTGAACGGATTGCACGTCTTGAATAAATGAAACTAGTTGTCACGGTTGAGATTTACGATAGCTTCTTGCAGGCTCTGGCGACAGAGTGTGAGTTAATGCAATTTATCTTTATGGTTTATTAGCGAACTGTTTACCAAAGACCTCGATAGAAGTTCATTTCTTTTTCTTTATGTGGTGTCACCAGCGCCGCCAGTATTCATGGCAGGTTTTACTCACCTTCTGCCATAGAGCCTCTGTACAAGTTTGTAAGCTTATTTCGGTTCTTCATATCGCCTAAAATTCTTTCAGAGTTCTTTCTCCGCTTCTGAATACATGTAATTCTAACTTTTGGGCGACAGAGACGTTGGATGTCAGTAGCTATGTCTTAGCTACATTACTCCAAACCGAAGCATTCTTTTACTGTTAGAAGAAACTAAATTTCTTGTCTCTTAGCTTATATTCATCTATTCTGTGCAGGTGTCAGGAAAAGCCAGTTTCCATCTATTTGTGTACTCCATATTGTGGTATATTTATTCATCCGTTCTACGTTTCCATCCATATTTATTTCGGACTACCACAATGATTTTTTTTCGGTTCTACTCTTCACTACCTCTTATCATTTCAGCCTGTCATTCATCAAACTGTAGACGCCATCTTAGAGGAAATTAATTATTTAATTCTTAAAATACCTTTTCTGACAAAGGTGTTTTTCTCATCTGCTGTCCCATACAGCCTCATCAATGCTTTTGATTTCTGTACTTTTCAGTCCTATCTATACAACCATCATCACAGTTTGCTTGATGTTTGTCACGGCTTTGATAGTTTCACTAGGAAAATTGAGTCTATTGTCATTATCTCCTTTTTCAAGTGGAGTGTTTCTTTGGGGCGTTGTTACAGAATTAAGTACAAACATAAAAATTACATATTGCTTATATTTAATGTTTTCCATGTTCTGAGATCCAAATTCTCACGATGTATTCTAGGACGCTAACTATACTCAGGGAAAATAAAGTGAAAGAATAAAAGAAACTAAAACATCTTGTAAATTTAAAAAAGTTGAAAATAAACCAACAAAAATTACTCTTTATTCCGTTGGTTCTCCTTGCGAATATGACAATGTACTATATGTAAATCATTTCGCGTTACTTCTTATACATTTCATGTCAGTATATAATTGTTGTATTTATTCTGAAGAAAATGTCGTCGTTTCACTTGTCTTAATAATGATTAGAAATATAGGGTACCTTAAATTTTGCTACATTTTCTTCCAGTATTTAACGTATAGCTTTTGTATTAATTTGTCGTTTTTGCTATTGTTCTACTGGACACACTAACAGTTCTTCGTGTAAGTGGGCTGATAGCCATTTAATATTTACCGTAAAATATGCTTACTGATTCGATAGGTTTATTGTGTACCATTACCAAGCAGTACTTACGTTGAGAACTAAAATACTGAGTAATCTTCCAACTGAACTGAAAGTGTCTCGTATCTTGTAGAGCAGCAAGGTGTGCCGCAGTAGCAATGTGTCACTAACTTATCTTTCCCCGTTTGCAGCCAAAATTCGCTATTGCCGTGTCCTCAGATTCGTCTGAACAGCTCAAGTTTTTGTATTACTATCGAATTATTTAGTATTTGATTTTCATTGCCCTTGCGTAATCTACCTGCTGCCATATTAAAAGCCACATGCACGTCCAAAAGGGTTTTCTTTTGAAAGTATTCATGGGTAAGGCTTGCTGTGGAGGTTTATTATTCAGAACTTGGCAATCCCATGTTCTCTAGCCTGCTTAATGTGGAGTTTTCAGCTCGACCAAAGGACGAAACCAGTGACGGTTCAGTCACGTTCAAAGGCATCAGGAGGCTGTGGCGAGTTTGACTGTGAAGTCCTTACCCACACAGACACATTTAGTGCCAAAAGTGACATCTAGGAAGTATAGTCATTAAATTTTAAATATCACCTCAAAAATATAGAGGCTTACAACCTATTTTTATTTTTTTCAGGTAAAAGTCTGCACTGCTGGTACACATTGAAATGCCTGCGCCACAGTGTCATAACACTGCGATAGGTGATGATAATGTTGATGTTTCGTTTGTTGGGCTGTCAACTGCGCGGTCATCAGCACCCGTACAAAGTCTCAAGCTCTGCACAGTTCAATCTAGCCACTTTCACGGTAATCATGAAATGATGAGGACAAAACACACACCCTGTCCCCGGGCATAGGATATCCTCAACACGGCCGTGAATCGAACTCGGGACACCGTCATCCAAGAAGCAGCAACGCCAGCCATTAAACCACGAGCTGTGGAATACTACGATAGAGGAGCCAAAGCCAATTGAGAAAGTGAAGATGACCTTCACCGTTTACATTTGACTCTTCTAGTGGAATGCTACGGTACTATGACTGCGGGATATAAATTGTACATAAAGTCCGGGAACACTTTCAATTATTTATTCACAAGAAATAAACGTTGTACAGATGTCATACATAGAGAATTATGAAGAGAAACTCTTGAAAGGTTTCTTTACAAACATTCCATATGCGAACCAAGAGTGACAAGGCAGACGTGCATACGGTAACCGAATTCTTACCGTACTCGTCCAAGCATGGCATCGTCAACTGTGGCAGTCGCTTCCCGTTTTCTTTCCCGGAGCTCTGCTACGTCACGTTGTAGAGGCGGTACATACATCAGTCCTTTAATGTGTCCTTGTTGGTGGCTTCTTACCGTACTTGCCGGCCGGAGTGGCCGTGCGGTTCTAGGCGCTACAGTCTGGCATCGAGCTACCGCTACGGTCGCAGGTTCGAATCCTGCCTCGGGCATGGATGTGTGTGATGTCCTTAGGTTAGTTAGGTTTAATTAGTTCTAAGTTCTAGGCGACTGATGTCCTCAGAAGTTAAGTCGCATAGTACTCAGAGCCATTTGAACCGTCTTTTTTCCCGTACTTGGTTCTAAACATCCGTTGAACAGACTATCAGTAAATTACCAAACTACCCTCTGGAGGTATACATGAAAAAAAAACTTTCAGGGTTTCCCTTCAAAATTACATACGTATGATATCTGTACTACGTTTGGTTCTTGTGCAATAAATAATTGAAACTGTTCCCGGATTTTATGTACACCCTGTATGTACCAGGACAACAGGCACATACATGCAGTCAAACAAAATTTTTATGTTTATCGTGACAGTAGACGATTACCTACAAACAAAGAAAATATTAACCATGGAACACATATTTTTTCGACGTGATAGTTACAACTTTATGATTACACCTCTTGCAAGAGGGGTTTTTACCAACCATTAGCTCTAGGAAATTCATGTGATTGACTTCACTGGTTATTTAAATATATTTCCAGTAAATGGTCCCGTTTGCATGAATTCAGTGTAGGAAACTTTTTCACAACGACGCTTGTATCATTTGAAAATGGAAATTTGGTGATCATGTAATCAAGTGTAATGTCATACTCACATAAACCGAGTTAATTAAGGTCCTGGAACATTACTTTTTATTCAGCGCTCAAGTCTTTTTCAAATTCTTGACTGGGGATATTACGTTCATATTCGCCCAAATTACTGTATAGTATTTAAGAAAAATCCTGGAAACATCCCACCTTTAATGATCTTGTCACCGTTGGGACGGTTTTATTACTTTTCGTTTCTCTCTTGTACACATAGTACCTTCCGGTTGTCGGAATTCAGCCTGAGGGAGAAGAGGGAAGAGAAATATAGCTAAGGTATCAATAGCGATCCTACTGGAGCAGTGAAAAAGTTTCCAGGCCTAACAAAAAGTACATATTTTCCACATCAGCTCTGTTATTCAGGGATTATTGATACAGTACTGTTACAAAGAGAGGAAAACGTGTCATAAAATACTATGAAATCGAAGCACTCAGCAGACAACATCCATTAACATACCCAATCTACGAATACATACTCTACTTAGAGGTTGGGCAATCTGTGGTAAATAAACATCCTATAATTTTGCTACTTGTTTAATTTTGCGTTCTTTGCAGGCTATACATATTTTCCTGTGACATGTTAGCTATAGTAAATTAACTGCTTTGAATTGTTCATTGCGCTGCTATTGATAGCTCTGTATTGACGAAAATATTTCACAGTAGACATCTGAACAGATACAGCTGTAGTAATTTGCTCTAAGATTTAGTTCCTTATTCTCTACGTAGACTGATGGATAGACGGATATATATTTATTGGCACTCTTTATCTTGGTGTTTAGCAACTATTTTGTATGTTTCGCGAATGTCAAGACAATGAATTATGAGGCCTTCGTATGTCAGCTTACCAATGATTGCGAAGACACGACCTGGCAATACTTGATGAAAGACATTGGTCAGTCTAACGGGTAAGACGTATGGTTGTCAAGGTACGTGATATTTTCTGCTGCAAACACATTAAAATACCATGTTATAAAATATGCGTACTATATTAATCATACCACTTTTAACTGAACATTCCACAGGAGCAGAAATCATTAATGGAAAGAAAGAAATGTGACCAAGATACTCAAATTTCAAACTTTTGTTTCTCTGAAACTCGAAGAACCTCGTCATACAATGTATTTGCTACCTCAAACAATGAAATTAAAATGATATATTACAGATTTTCGGATTTCATGACATACTCAGTTTTTCTTTGCTTTATTGCCAAAACACGACTGGTTGCTGGTTCTTTGTCCTGGAGCTAGAGGAGATTTCCTTTTGTAATACGAGCCATTTGTCACATTTCTTTCCCTTGATATATACCGAATACAAGATGTCTTAATCTTAACTAGAGGAACAATATGATTCATCCCAGAGAACACAGTTTATAACCATTCCAGCAGATGACATAAACTTAGCCTTCTATGGTGATAGTATATAACCTTAAAACAACTAGTTTTACTGCTGTTATTTTCTGCCGTCTCATTCGTAGTGACAAATAAGTGGCAAAAGTAATTTACATTACGTTTGCAACGCTCCAAACACCACTGAATAAGTAGTTCACATTTTATTTTGATAATCGTTTTACACTTACGACAAATGTCTTGCACAACCCTTGTTCCTTATCAAGTTCCTGTGGCTTCAGTTGCAAGTATTTCGCTTAGCCGTAATCTCCTTATTATTCGATGTATATTTAGTGTTCCATTTCTAGAGGTTTTCATATGTGAATGAGTTCGGTCATCCATTGATTGACCGTTGGTAATGAAAGAAAGGGTCCTTATAAGACTTCACAACCTTTGAATGAGTTAGAGGATGAAATGTTCAAAGCACATTTTACTAAAACAAGAAAGAAATAATTATGCGTACAGATTAAATAATTCTAGAGAATATTTTTCAGCTTTACGTGTACAAGTTACACCGTCTCTTTAACTACTGAAAACTTTATATCTCTAGCAGGCCAAGTGCCCGCATTATCATAGCGTTACTGACTAATTTTCGAACATTATCATCACTACTGTTTCCCCACACGTCCTTCAATTGTGTGCACGCTGATCTCATTATTCATCAAAACTAGATATTTCCGTCATTAGGGAGTGTCTGCGATCCTTATTTTCAAAAAAATGGCCAATTTCGACCTACAGATATATTTCTTTTAATTTATACATTTTGCTGTTTTGTTTGAAAATAAAGAAAGCTATCTGCATACTGAAACTATCATTTTGGTTCTACTTGTTCACACAACTGACTGTGGAAGCCTCATTGTTTTCGACAGTCTTCAGGATGTTAGATGGAAGACCCCTCAAAGTAACTCATGTAAAACGGCTTACATCATTCATTTCAGTTTTAAAACGATCTAAAGATGAAAAATTGAACAAACTTTACTTGTAGGCGTTTGGTGCGCAAAGTAATAATTGGAAAAAACATTCTAAATTGTATAATGAAGACTTTACATTGTTGTTAGTCTGGATAGGGGCTGCGTTATGAACGTTCACGCTTTCGCACGTGGATGACACGAACACCAGTGGTGGTGTACACAATGGCACACATTTGTCTAGAGTTTTTTCTTGGGTGCTGTACATCGCAGTGTATTCCGCGCTAAAAATAAAAATATCTTGTCTCAGTAATAAATCTGGGTCAATATTTCATTCGAACTTTCTGCTGTCTGACTTCTAGCATGTGGTCTAACTGCGCAGCATAGTAAGAGGATCAATGGAGTTGAAAGCAATGGAGAGGGAATACTTGGAAGATGAGTCTGTGAGGCTGTCCAAAACACGCGCTCGTTGCTGTTAGGAAGACACCCACATTCCGAGAACTGGGAGAAGGCAGGCCAACGCTGTGTCAGCTAACACCAGATCTCGCTGGCCAATGGGAAGCGTCGCTAAGGGCAACGGAATGAGGCTGCTGCGTCACCGCCTCCATGCCGATGGCTCGTGCGGGGGTAAGAGCGGCCAAGAACGTATTGCACAACTGCTGTAAGATCCACGTATTTACAACCACACCTTAGACAACAATGATGGAACTTAGTGCTACACGTGAGGTTGACGTCGACCAAAATTTCTCATTATACATTTCTTAATTTAGAGCCATATGAGGGAAGAGGAATGAGCACTACAAATTACAAAGATCAAGAAATAACTCTACTACTCAACCATGTGAAATAAGAAACGTGACTTTAGGTGGTTCCACGCACCATATCGTACAGTTTAGGAAACAGGGCAACAATGTTATCTGTATAGTTACATTTAGTTTGCATTTATGATTATACTTCATGATTGTCATAAAGAGGCAGTAAAATTTAGTTTAAATAAAAATGTAAAAATTCATGCTTTTTATTGTTATGCGCAAAACTAGAGCATAAATTAACCTTTTTTGGCTAATACATTTCGTTAAATCTCTCCCGTAAACTTTTCCAGCTTCTTGATGAGTCTTTCGTACACTTATCCGTCCATGAATTGGTGGCTGGCTGCTATAATTTTATTTCGTTTCTATCTTTTACAGTGTCCTCTGTATAATATGTTTACTGAATTTTTATTAACTCCATGTAGACAGCTATTCTTCTGTTATCTAAGTGAAGAATACTTTCCGGCTGTTTACAATTGTTCACTTTTACAATTTGCCGAGATTATGTTAGCCATATCTCTCTGAACGTTCAGCTTAACTATGGTATTCTAATGCCTTTGTGTTGAATCCTCTTTGTTGTACGGGCTCTGTGTGATTCAATAGGGTTTTGCCGTTTAAATATTTGCTCACTTCGTGAACTAGACGATGAAGTCTTGAGTGTTGGATGCTTACTGATAATTAGGTAATTCATAATATGCACCGCAGGACTGTATCCCATCCTTAGCCTACTGAAGCAAATGACGGCAACAAAGGCAGGAATTTTCTATGCTGCTCCAATTTCCTCAATGCTCCCTGAGGAGTTCAGTAAACGTACACAACAATGACAAATATTAGGACAATAGAGGGCTTACTTAGGAAAACTTAAGCTCTAGTCAACTCGTAGGTTGGCTTGATAATCGCAATGATGTCCTAGGCATGGTTCTACGTGGAGTGGTATGCACTTATCCTACAACCTCACTGACATTGCTAGTTATAAGGCGAGCTGCAGTTTAACGCAGACGTCGAGCTAAGGTGCATTTTTGCATTTTTTACATTACAAAAGTCATTTCCAATTGTGAAAAAAGCGATAAGTAATCGAGTCCGAGACCCATATACACTCCTGGAAATGGAAAAAAGACCACATTGACACCGGTATGTCAGACCCACCATACTTGCTCCGGACACTGCGAGAGGGCTGTACAAGCAATGATCACACGCACGGCACAGCGGACACACCAGGAACCGCGGTGTTGGCCGTCGAATGGCGCTAGCTGCGCAGCATTTGTGCACCGCCGCCGTCAGTGTCAGCCAGTTTGCCGTGGCATACGGAGCTCCAGCGCAGTCTTTAACACTGGTAGCATGCCGCGACAGCGTAGACGTGAACCGTATGTGCAGTTGACGGACTTTGAGCGAGGGCGTATAGTGGGCATGCGGGAGGCCGGGTGGACGTACCGCCGAATTGCTCAACACGTGGGGCGTGAGGTCTCCACAGTACATCGATGTTGTCGCCAGTGGTCGGCGGAAGGTGCACGTGCCCGTCGACCTGGGACCGGACCGCAGCGACGCACGGATGCACGCCAAGACCGTAGGATCCTACGCAGTGCCGTAGGGGACCGCACTGCCACTTCCCAGCAAATGAGGGACACAGTTGCTCCTGGGGTATCGGCGAGGACCATTCGCAACCGTCTCCATGAAGCTGGGCTACGGTCCCGCACACCGTTAGGCCGTCTTCCGCTCACGCCCCAACGTCGTGCAGCCCGCCTCCAGTGGTGTCGCGACAGGCGTGAATGGAGGGACGAATGGAGACGTGTCGTCTTCAGCGATGAGAGTCGCTTCTGCCTTGGTGCCAATGATGGTCGTATGCGTGTTTGGCGCCGTGCAGGTGAGCGCCACAATCAGGACTGCATACGACCGGGGGAGCGATCTCCTACACTGGCCGTACACCACTGGTGATCGTCGAGGGGACACTGAATAGTGCACGGTACATCCAAACCGTCATCGAACCCATCGTTCTACCATTCCTAGACCGGCAAGGGAACTTGCTGTTCCAACAGGACAATGCACGTCCGCATGTATCCCGTGCCACCCAACGTGCTCTAGAAGGTGTAAATCAACTACCCTGGCCAGCAAGATCTCCGGATCTGTCCCCCATTGAGCATGTTTGGGACTGGATGAAGCGTCGTCTCACGCGGTCTGCACGTCCAGCACGAACGCTGGTCCAACTGAGGTGCCAGGTGGAAATGGCATGGCAAGCCGTTCCACAGGACTACATCCAGCATCTCCATGGGAGAATAGCAGCCTACATTGCTGCGAAAGGTGGATATACACTGTACTAGTGCCGACATTGTGCATGCTCTGTTGCCTGTGTCTATGTGCCTGTGGTTCTGTCAGTGTGATCATGTGATGTATCTGACCCCAGGAATGTGTCAATAAAGTTTCCCCTTCCTGGGACAATGAATTCACGGTGTTCTTATTTCAATTTCCAGGAGTGTATTTCTAGTAAAAGGTAAGATTGTAGGTACCAGGGCATATTAAGATGTTAACAAGCAGATACTGTAGCCATGGGAGCAGAAGTGTAGTTTGCAGTTCCTATGTATGATGTTGCTTCACTATTTGTTGTGTAAGGGATCAACTGTGTGCTGCGAATCAACAAAGAAGTCGTACGGGATGTGTCAGTTTTAAACCAGTTCAGGATTTCTAGTGATCACAGGCTAGTTAGGTACGAAATAAAACAGTACATTAAGTTAGGGAGTACTAAGACACAAAGCATAAATCTAGCTTTAGTTCTTCAAATAGTTTAGGCATAAAAATATAAAGACACCAGTTGCGTTTTACGAGAAAATATCAGTAAGTACAGTGAGACGAATGTATGGGAAATAAATACGAAGAGAAGTTTGCAAAAAAAGTCACTTATAATGGACAGACATAATATAAAGTCATGCAGGATGTCAGATAACACTGTTTTGACGAGCAAGGAGGTCATACTATAAGAATGAGTGCATTCCAGAAGCACTCTCAGGTGAAGTAGCGAAAGCAATTCATTGCGTGAAAATAAAAGGGAAAGAACACACGAGAGCGATGGGATAACTGTAGAAACAATAAAATCAAGGAGAGAGGTAGTGAAAGCTAAATTTGAGCAATGAAACACAAAAATATTTTTAATCGAGAATGAAGGAAGCAGAAGAAGTTTAAGAACTGCCGACCCGACAGTCTCGTGACAGCACGTATACTTACTTACAGGAATCCTTGATTTTCGTCTGGAAAAAGCTTAACACCTCATCCAAGGAAAAGAGCGAGCTGGCTTTAGAAGTGGGTATATACGTAAAATGGACGATCTAAACGTTTCAACGACGTTATAGGCAGAATCAACAACGAAAAGTTGCTAGTTTGATTGGCGTAAACAGGTTACGAGAAAGCGGTAGACTCTGCCACAAAAAAGGCCGTGTGGCAATATTTGCGCGCCAAGGGACAGCAGCTACCTACATCAGTTTGTGGAACAATGTGTACGAGGGGGAATTGAAAAGAAATGGTTGCGAGTATTTTATTCTGTTCTGTAAATCGGATGACGTGTTACATGTCATGCGTATTACTCGGTCGACCTCCATATTCCGCTGAAGCAAGTGGTAGCCCTCTTCCGCCAGAGGGCTCCGAATTGTAGCGTGTTATGTTGCGGTGTTTAACGTATGGCGGTGCGTGAGACACCCTCAGAAAACCGAAAGTACGAATTCAAAGAGTTCGTCGATACACGGAGCACTCTCACCTTCAACATGACAATGCCAAACTACACACGACTCATCTGCAACAATCCGGCGTCTTTGGCTCAGTGTCACCGATCATTCTCCATACAGTCCCGACATCGCCACATTAGAGTTTCATCTGTTTCGAAAACTTAAAGAACCCCTTCGAGGACTTCACTTTCATTGTGATGTAGCGGTGCAAGCAGAGGTGAGTTTGTGCCACCGTCAACTAAGTCAAACATTCTACAGTGACGGTTTGAACAACCTCATCTCTCGTTGAAGAAATATGTTCGTCACCAGGGTGACTACACAGAGAAAGAAATATACAGAAATGAAGAATAAATTTGTAGAACGTTAATTAAGTTTGTTCTACTTGAAAGGTCTTTGCATGAAAAAAAATCGGAGGCATTCCTTTCCAGCACGCCTTCATGCAGCAGAGATATAGCTTCCATTCGTTTACATTAAGAGGGTGAAGAGCGCAGAATTGAGAAAGGAGTAAGCAAATGTGACTTTCATCCAGTAAAACTACTTCTGTAATCTTCAGATCATTAGAATGGGGTGAAGAAGGATTACGCGTTAACTGATCTTAACTGAATCACCTTGCTTTTGCAGATAACCCTTTTTTGCTTCAGATTGAGAAGATCATCAGCAAGGGATAGAGGAACTGAACAGATATGGTATGACAATAGGCTTGAAAATGAATTCCAGTAAGTCCAAAATAATCTGTAATAAGGAGGAGGAGGATATTGCTGTTTAACGTCCCGTCGACAACGGGGTCATTAGAGACGGAGCACAAGCTCGGATTAGGGAAGGATGGGAAAGGAAGTCGGCCGTGCCCTTTCAAAGGAACCATCCCGGCATTTGCCTGCTGTGATCTAGGGAAATCACGGAAAACCTAAATCAGGATGGCCGGACGCGGGATTGAACCGTCGTCCTCCCGAATGCGATGTAATAAGTACCCCCACAGGAAAATAGTAGAAAATAATCACGTGCTTACAGAAATTGTTGAAGAATTTGTATAGGCAAGACAACTGAATACAGCAAGAGGGTGGACACTTAAACACTTAAATACGAAGGTATAAACTGCTTGAAGTACATTTTGAGAATGAGGACGTGGCATTGCATGGGTATTTGTTTATTCCAACCTGCTGTTAGTCCATATCCTCCCGCACCTCTCGGTCCATCTCCTCCTTCGCCCTCTCTCCCTCCATCTCCTCAACCCCTCTTCTGTTACTCTCCTCCAGCACCTCAGTCCCCCCATCTCCTCCTATACCTCTCTCTGTGTGTCTGCTCTTCCCTCTCGCTCTGTCCATGTGCTCCTTCAACCTCTGTCCATCTCCATAACTCCCAATCATTTTCGATCTCCTCCTCCTTCCCCTCTTTGTCCATCTCTTCCTACAAGCTCACTTGCTCATCTACTCCTTCCATTTCTCTCTATCCATCTCCTTCACCCCCTCTCTCTGCGTCCCTCCTCCTGTCCCTCACTCCGTCCATCTCCTCCATCTTCCCCTCTCTCTGCCTGTCTTTCTTCCCCTGTCCCTGACCATCTCCTACGTTTTCCTTTCTCTGGCAATCTCCTCCGCTCTTTTCTCTTTGTCCATCTCCTCTGCTTCCCTTCCTCTCTCCATTCACTTGTCCTCTCTCCCTCTTCATCTCCTCTTCCCTATCTCTCTGCTACTATTTCTGTCCATCTGCTCTCTATGTTCTACGTCCATCTGCTCGTCTACCTTCTCTGTGTCCATTTTCACCTCGCCTCTCTCTCAAAAGATCTAATGGCTCTGGGCACTATGGGACTAAACATCTGAGGTCATCAGTCCCCTAGAGCTTAGAACTACTTAAACCTAATTAACCTAAGGACATCACACACACCAATGCTCGAGGCAGGATTCGAACCTGCGACCGTAACGGTCGCACTGTTCCAGACTGACGCGCCTAGAACCGCTCGGCCACACCGGCCGGCTCGCCTCTCTTTGTCCATTGCCTTCTCCCTCACAGTCTGCGTCAATCTCCTACTTATCCATCTTTTTCTGTCCGTATCCCTTCTAGTCCCTTCTTTGCCCACCGAATCACACCCACCGCAATAGGATGCTGATGGTTCTTACATTCGCAGTATTGCTTTAAAGATCGTAACTAATATGTGTCCAAATTTGATTGAAATCGTTCCAGGTGTTTAGGATGAGCTTTTGACCTGTGGATTTGCCCTTTTACGCCCGTATAAAATGTTTTTCGAAAAGTGCTGTGAATAGGGTTAGTAATCAAGAAATAATAAATTTAAACGTCATGTATGATGCGGCAGTTTTTCTTGCCTCTCAGTGTTTATGGCGTTAAATCTCGTGAGCTATGCGTTGTTCAGTGATATAATTCTGTTGTTACATTCAGTGATATACGGAAACAGTGTCTGCAAACGTGTTGCGAATGCAGTCAGTAAAACGACCGCTGTGGGGGAGTGGTTCTAGGCTCTTCAGTCCGGAACCGCGCTGCTGCTACGACCGCAGGTTCGAATCCTGCCTCGGGCATGAATGTGTGTTCTGCCCTTAGGTTAGTTGGTTTTACGTAGTTCTAAGTCTAGGGGACTGATGACTTCAGATGTTAAGTCCCATAGTGCTTAGAGCCATTCGAACAAGTTTTTGCAGTCAGTCGTAAAGAGAAAATAAATTAAAACATCATACTTCATACTGCAGTTTTATTGTATGAAGAGCGAAAATGTAAGAAGCAATAAACGTTTTACTTTCGTCATTTTATAGGAGTTAATGCGATAAAATATTTGTTAAAAATTTGAAATTATCTGTAAAGTTTGTAGCAAATCACTAAGTAATGTCATCCTCAAATACTCGCTGAATAAAACATTGATATTCGTGTCTCTTGGGCTACACGCCTTTTTAACATTCGTCTTTCCGAATGCGAGTCCGGTGTGCTAACCAAGACTGTTAAAGAGTGTGAAAGAGGTGGCTTGGCATACAGCGAGACGAAATGATGGGAGATGGGCTAAAGTTTTCCTATGTTGGATTCCTTGTAATAAAAAAGATGTAGAAGGTAGTGTAATGGAAGGGGGATTGATGTTATAAACAAACATACAGAACAAATTTTGCGAAAAGTGGTATCTCGTGTTGTACAGAAGAAAGTCTGGAAGTGTCCTATATCATACAGTGGGCTATAAACGGCTGCTGATGACTTACACGAACAGAAAAAGAAAACTTTCGTGACGCAAAAGGTATGGGATTTTGCATTTGTGTGACTGGCTGTTTGATGTAACGGAAACTTTAGAGCTCTATAAATTGTACATACATGGCCAATTTCCCCATACTTAAATCCGTTTCTCCTATCAATGAACCGCAACTACGTAAAGAGGCCAGAAAATGTAATGACTAATGTGTTCAGTATCTCGAACACAAAAACATGTAATGTATAAAATAGTAACCATATAATATTTGTATGACGAAAACATAGAAACCATCACTAGCAATGAAGATGTTTGGGGGCATGCCCTTACGGCTTTGGAGTTGCCTCTAAGAGAGACAGACAGAGGCGACCACAAGCAGAGAGTTATGTAGGAGGTTGGCCAAACGTTGTCCTAGCCGATACTACGTATCACTGGCCAATTCGAGGCGTCTCCACGGGCCAACGGAGGCTCTGCTTACATGTACAGTGGTTGCATCGTTATCTCTCTATTGATAACATGTATTGGGGAAAGAATGGCGTGCAGAATGTGGCCTCGCAACGGGAAGCTCCACTACCTTACCACTAAATCTCAAGTCACAATAAAAATAGCGGGAAAAATGCATCCACCGATGGTCGTTAAGTCTAATCGTAATTTCGACTCAAACATCTGCCGTCATCAGCTTGTTGTTAATGCACAGAAAAACGGAGAATCAGAGCGAAGGACATTCGACTCTAATTTTATGAGATTGTAAAACGAAGTCGTTCCATAGTAAATAAATTATTCCGATGTAGAGTATGAGGTAAGCATTACGACAGCGACTGAAGTGTAATTTTATTGAAATTTACTACCAACTAGGTACAATTACGAGATGTGTCATGAAAATGTTACACGATAAGTACATCTGGCATCAGCAATGTAACTAAGGTTGTTGGAAGGGTGTTGAAATGACAATAAGACTCACTTCACCTGAGAATCTCCAAAACAAACTGATTACGTAGACGTGAAGACAGTGGGTCTGCAGATTTGTAGAAGATGGATTGCTGTGTAGTGCGAATGAGAATAATAATCATTATAATGATGACGATAATAATAATAATAATAATAATAACTCAACAGTGAATGGCGAAATGCATTTGACCTAACTTAGTGTTTGAAACGTGAGACATGGATTATGACGCTCATCGTTAAACTGAAAGCTGTTGAACATTTCCATATGATCAACTGCTATGGCGCTTCTTCTAAAGAAATAGGGACTCGCAATGTGTGCAGTGTGTAAGTTCTCGCTACGGACCACCATTCGGAAACTTTTACAGTTAGTATTACCTTAACATATTACAGGCTAATCTATGTAGCATTCATTCGTCAATTGTAAAAAATGTTCACATCTGATTTGATCATCTTGCCTTAATATTTTAAAGTTAATTTGTTGCTTTACAGTATTCACAGAACTATAGTGAAAATTAATTATCTGGCCATTATTCATCACTAAGCATTAAGTCGCCGAAGTGGCATCGACTCGAAAGACTTGCACCAGGCGAACGGTCTACCCGACGGGAGGCCCTAGCCACAAGGCATTTCCATTTCCATCACTAAGCAATCGATTATGATGTAGACATACGGATCGCAAACACTGTCACCCATTGTGCTCCTCCCCCACTATATTCCACACAGCCGCCGAAGATCATAACAATAATACGTATAATTCTTCACCTTTTGATGTAGTTTAACCCATGAGTCTATGTATAATAAACGCCTTTCCCATTTTGCGGCGCACTGCCGATGCGCACATGGGTCCTCCCCCTGTGTTTCAGACCCTGGTGGCATTTCAATCCAGTAAGCGGCAGCAGTAAAACAATGCAACAGATTGCTCGGCGTTTCCAGGCGTTTCCTTTGTGGAATCTGATGGTCAGTATCGATTTCCCAACCCATGAGGTGTAAGGCCACGTCGCTCGCGTCAGGCATCTGCCAAGTCGAATTCAGTAAGGTCATCTGCATCAGTTATCGAGACTCGAACATTTTCTTTATCTTCGCCATTCTGTCGTAAAATACAGTAGCATAGTACATAAACAAGGTCATCTCGAAGTAGAAAGTATGGTTCTCTGCTAAGCTGTGCATCACATACTCATCTCTTTCTTTCTGGCCGATTCTGGCATAATTCTTACATTTGGTTCTGTACTAAAAAGTGTCTGAACTCCTGCTTCCCTTGGTATTTAAAGGGGATTGGAACATGAATGAAATACCTTTTTCAGTCACTGCTGTGCCAGTTATTGCGGCGAACGTACCAGCACAATGCAAGAAGGCAATTTTCGGTATCATGCATCGGTCTTGTCGCTATAGTTAGATGCATTCAGCATCTACATCTACATACGTACTCCATTAGCACAATACGGTAAATGCAAATGTCTTGTGACTAGGTCCTCCCGTCTGGTAGACCGTTCGCGGGTGCAAGTCTTTCGATTTGACACCACTTAGGTGACTTATGCGTTGATGGCGACAACACAACACCCGACCCATCAGGGAATCGAACCTGGGCCCTTAGGATTGACATTCTGTCACGCTGACCACTCAGCTACCGGGAGCGGACAGCACAATGTGATACGTAGCGGAGGATACCGTGTACCAATACTGATCATTAACGTTCCTGTTCCACACGCAAACAGAGCGAAGGAAAAATGACCGTTCATATGACTCCGTACAAGCCCTATTTGCCGGCAGATGTAGCCGAGCGGTTCTAAGCGCTTCAGTCTGGAACCGCGCGTCAGCTACGGTTGCAGGTTCGAATCCTGCCTCGGGAATGGATGTGTGTGGTGTCCTTAGGTTAGTTAGGTTTAAGTAGTTCTAAGTTCTAGGGGACTGATGACCTCAGATGTTAAGTCCCATAGTGCTCACAGCCATTTTTGAACAAGCCCTATTTCTCGTATCTTACCTTTGTAGCCCTTACCCTAAATCTATGTTGGCGGAAGTAGAATCCTTCTGCAGTCAGTATCAAATAACAGTTATCCCTATTTTCTTAATAGTGTCCCTCGAAAAGAACGTCGCCTTCCTTCCAGGCATTGCTATTTGAGTTCCCAAAGCACCTCTGTAATACTTTCTTGTTGTTCGCACCTACTGGTAACAAATCTAGCAGCGCTGCTCCGAATTGCTTCGATATCCTCCCACAATTACACATAGTGTGGATCCAAAACACTCGAGCAGTACTAAAGATTAGGTGGCAATAGGGTGCTGTATGCAGTACCCTTTACAGATGAATCGCACTTTCAAAAAATTCTCGCAGTAAACCTAAGTCGACCATTCGCCATTCTTACTACAATCCCTTACATGGCCGTTATATCATAACGCTTTGCAACGTTACACCCAGATATTAGAATGATGTGATCGTATCAAGCAGGATATTATTAATACTACATTCATACATAACAGGTTTTTTATTCCAATTCATCTTCCGCACAGTGACTAACAGAGTCCTCTATGGTTATAGTGAATTACTTCAAGATTTACGTTTTGTTAAGCAAAATATATATATGGAGACAAAGACAAAAAATTCTAATCATTGGCCTTAGACCTCCAGCAAGATTATTATTTGACCGTAGCTACTTAACATGACTACCAAATCTGTAAGTATTCACTGTATGAGAACATTGGCAACAACACCGTATTTCATATGCTCCCTCCCCTGTCATATCCCATCGACAAATGCGCACGCAAGCGCGCGCACACACACACACACACACACACACACACACACACACACACACAGAGAGAGAGAGAGACTTGCTAGGCGAGTTACAACACTGGAGAAGGAAAGCTCCACCTCTAAACTGCCGTTAACATTATCATAACCAAGATTGACACGAAGTTATCAGCCACAGCACAGTGATACATCTTTCCATACCTACCTACACCACAGATGATGAACAGATTCAAACAATGTCCGATAAAAGAGATTGTTCAGATAGTTAAGCGAGGAAAAAATTTAAAATATGACGAGAGACTGGAATTCGGTAGCAGGATTGGGAGAGAAAATAGCAGGAACATATAGGCTTGGGGGAAGGGTTGAAAGTGCAAGCCACCTGGCAAAATTTTTCAGAGTATAATTTAATCACCTGCAATACTCTGGTTAAGGATCATGAAAGAGGATGCATATTTGGAACAGAGTTTTCGAAACCAGATTTTAAATTGTAAGATATTTCCCAGTGAAGACACAGACCGACGATAATTGACTGATTATGATCTGCAGTTTACAACTAAAGAGATGGTAAGAGGTAACAAGTTAAGGAGATGGAGTCGGAATAAGTAAGGACTCAGATATTTTAGATAATCTTAAAGGAACCGTTAGGCAATGACCGACTGAAATAGAGAAAGGAATTCATTACAATAATAATGGTTATCTTTCAGAGAAGAAGTAGTGGAAGCAGCAGAGCACCTAAATGGAAAAAAGGAATAGTAGAAATCCTTGGATAAAACACAATATATTGAAAGAAATTGAATACAGGAGGAAACATAAAAATACAGCAAATAAAGTCGGTCATAGGAAACAGATATGTATAAAAAATGACGTTAACAGAGGGTCCAAAATCGTAACTGCGATTTTACACTTCGAAAACACAAATGACGAAATTAGATAAGAAGAAGAGGGAGGAAAACTTCGCTCAAAAGAGAAGCAACTCTCAAGAGCTCATTTGGCAAGCCAAAACTAAGTGACGAAGAGAAGGCTGGAAGGTAGAAGGAATATGTAGAGAGGAGACGGGGAGGGGCTATGCAAACTAACATGAGCACGATGTTAGATTCCCGTTAAATGACTATTTTCGCAAGGCAATACAGATCCTACGTCTTTGCTTAGTAGACAGACTGAGGAAAGGCTAACCAGTTTTTATAGCATTTGTATATTTAGAGAAAGGTTTAGACAGTCTTAACTGAAAGACACTCCTGGATACTGTGGAGGTATCAGCGATAAAACACAGGGGCACAAGATATTCTACGACTTGTACAGAAACCAAACTGCAGTTGTAAGACTCCAAAGACTTAAAACGGAAGCAGTAATTGAAAAGGCAGGAGCAGAGAGGATATAAAATGCAGACAGCCCACAGCAAGGAAAGCGTTTCTGAAGAAGAAAATTTGCTGACAACGAAGATAAATTTAAAGGTCAGGTAGTATTTTATAAAGCTATTTGTGTGGGGTGCAGCCTTGTGGTAAGCGAAACGTGGATGATGAACGGTACTGTCAAGAAGACAATGGAGGATTTCAAAATGTGGTACTAAAAAAGAATGCTGAAGGGATGATATGTAGGTCGTATAACTAAGGAAAAGGTACTGGAATAAACTGAAGTGGAAAAGGAAATTATGGCACAACTTGGCTAAAAGATGGGACCAGTTGAAAGGACACATTCTGAGTCATCAAGGAATCGTCAGTTTGGTAATGGAGGCCAAGTTGTAGAAAGAGACTAAGGCTTGCCAACGGTAAGCAGATTAGAATGGATGTACGATGCAGTAGTTACGTAGAGATGTGAACGCCTACGCTGGATAGGCTATCGTGGCGCACTGTATCACCACGGTATTCAGGCTGAAGAGCACAGCAAACAAATAGTGAGACGAATTGTATTTCTTGTTAATACGACTCAGATGCAAATAACATCACATTTTATTAGGTAGGTCAGCTGCGTATTTATTGCCAGAATATTTGTTTAACATAGTCTCTAGCGTATATCACTTGTGATGTATTTGTGTATGTATCTCTGTTACTGTTCAGATATTATTCTACTATTTTATCTGTTGATGTAAGAAGTGAGTTTACTCTTACCTGAACATCTCCACATTTAAACCAAAACTCAAATCAGCTGAAAACCAAAACTTCCAACCACCCTCTGACAGCTACTGCATTCACATTCAACTTTCTATAACTCGCTCTGGACAACAGAAGAAGAACAGAAATGAACAGACATTAGTTTCCAGCATACAATTCCTTGTATTAGCAACATGTAGATAAACAAACTAAATAGGAAAAGAGAAAGTTAACTTTAAATCACAACAGTGAGTGACAGAAGAATAATAGTGCTCTACACCAGTTGGCGCAAAGAACATGAAAATTGTGAAGAAAAAAGTACGAAAATGAAAAGTGCTTATGTTCTGTAACTCAAGTTTTAGTGCAAATTTCAGCATGTCACCATATGAGAGGAAACGTATAAGTCAGGCAAAAGCTCAGTTAACTATATGTAATCTCTTATTTACGTAAAAAAGTAAGATGTGAATTGTTTTACAGGACTAAAATGTCGCATATCAAAACAAAATTGGATCATTCCACTGAAGATGCTTCAGAGTTAAGGTCGGAACGCGTCTGGAACAAATATAGTACATTGCAGCAAGAAAAAGCGTTTTCACGAACAGAACGAAATAATCAATAGTTGTATAGATAGTTAGAAAATTATGTCTGATGACACAGAAGCAAATTACTTTCGGTTTAACGTCTGTAGGTCTATACAGGGTGTTACAAAAAGGTACGGCCAGACTTTCAGGAAACATTCCTCACACACAAAGAAAAAAAAAAATATGTTATGTGGACATGTGTCCGGAAACGCTTACTTTCCATGTTAGAGCTCATTTTATTACTTCTCTTCAAATCACATTAATCATGGAATGGAAACTCACAGCAACAGAACGTACAAGCGTGACTTCAAACACTTTGTTACAGGAAATGTTCAAAATGTCCTCCGTTAGAGAGGATACATGCATCCACCCTCTGTCGCATGGAATCCCTGATGCGCTGATGCAACCCTGGAGAATGGTGTATTGTATCACAGCCGTCCACAATACGAGCACGAAGAGTCTCTACATTTGGTAACGGGGTTGCGTAGACAAGAGCTTTCAAATGCCCCCATAAATGAAAGTCAAGAGGGTTGAGATCAGGAGAGCGTGGAGGCCATAGAATTGGTCCGCCTCTACCAATTCATCGGTCACCGAATCTGTTGTTGAGAAGCGTACGAACACTTCGACTGAAATATGCAGGAGCTCCATCGTGCATGGACCACATGTTGTGTCGTACTTGTAAAGGCACATGTTCTAGCAGCACAGGTAGAGTATCCCGTATGAAACCATGATAACGTGCTCCATTGAGCGAAACTAAAATGAGCTTTAACATGGAAATTAAGCGTTTTCGGACACAAGTCCACATGACATCTTTTCTTTATTTGTGTGTGAGGAATGTTTCCTGAAAGTTTGGCCGTTCTTTTTCGTAACACCCTGTATAGATTATTGTAAATATTGATGAGTTCCGCATCACTGTTACTCTCGTTTCACACGCTATTAAATTCCATTTAAATAAGTGATCCATTGAGAAAAACTATAGTTACTTTAACATCTCAATAGGTAAATAGATTTTGCGGACTTCTACGGTGACAAAATACGTGGCTCTTTACGAGCTATCATCTGAAAAATAAAAATAAAATAAAACAAACTGGTCGCGTAGCACCCGACCCTGCGCTGGCATTTCATCCAATGTCTCAAAAATGATGATAGCTATCGTTCTGCTCTGAACTTTAAAAACAATTTTGATATGTTGGCTAAATTTCATACGCAGTAATGTATTACCTAAAATAAATTATAGGAAAAGTCTACGCAATGCGTCTTTACCTCAGCACACTCAAACTTTCGTGTAGCGGTTTACTTTAAAGTGGTACAGCAAGTAACCACGACGAATAACGAAAAGAAATTCAGTCCTTTATCGAGCAAATATATCAGGCTGTACAATGAAGAATAATCACATTTTTTCACAGAATACTTTCCTTGTAACCGGATGATAAGGATTTCATGGCTGGTGCCGCGTCCGCACCAGCACTTCGGCGAAAGTTCTTGTGGCCAGGGGTTCTGTACGTGACATCACGCTCAGCACGTTCTGTGACCGGAGGCGCGGACTTGCAGCACGGCACGCGGCAGCGGCAACGGCACCAGCTCCACATGGGCAACCGCTACGCAGAGCCCCCCGCTATACCGCGCCGCTGACGGTGTTCGCATGGCAACCAAGGCTCTGCCCTGCGGTTTTGACACGCGGCGGCCCTAGTGAGAACCGGCCATGACACGGCAGCCGGTAGCGTGCTTTTCAGCGACAGATCACGTAATTGTGATTTCCACATGAAGAAAGGGCTCTTATTTGCACACATATGAAGTAAGAAGGAAGAATTTAAAGGAAAAATTTATTATTCATTAGTACTTCTGTGTGCTTTGGTATTTGTACGGTGCTTTCAAGTACAGATGTAGACAAGCACGTATTGCTAGAGTAGTACGAAGAACTCTCTGATAACGACAGTGGGGTTTGCCAATGTACAAGAACAGTCATTTGCCTGTCCCTCATACATACTGCATCCAAATATACATGACTACTCTCCAATTAACACTTCAGTGCCTGGAAGAGTCTTCATCAAAGCACAAACGGACTGTTAATACACTGTTCGTTTTCGAACGAACGCGGGGATGGACATGTGAGCTACGGACGGGGCATCGCCATGTAGGCATAATGTGCTAGCAGCTCTCTTTGTCTTACTTGCGAACAGGACAGAAGACTGCCAACAATACATAATCTATAGTTCACACTTGAGTTTGTAGTCACAGTAGATTGTTATGTCCTTTTAAGTCTTGTAATTAATTTAATAGTACAATACAAATAAGAACTGCTCATAGTATTTACGGAAGTGTACCCTCCCTTGTGTTACACAAAAATGTTATCGAATAAACAACAATTTCTGTCATCAACATAATCAGATGAATTTACGATGGTGTGCAACTTTTTATGCACCATCTCGTTGTTTAAGGCTATGCATGTGAAATATTTCGTTGTAAAACAGTTGTGTTGTTTTACCACGTCTGTCCATGTGGGATATTTTATTACTGAAATTTTCCCTTGAGCTACCAGCTCATACTTCATGTCCTACATTCCTCTGAGCTCGAATGTATAGTTCTCGCTTCCTCTAAAAAAACTAAAGGCTGGCATTCTGGCCTTTTTTTTTTTTTTTTTTTTTTTGAAGGAAACGAGCTCAGAGGAAATGGAACATGAAGTACGAACTCGTGAGTAGTTGACACTATCTGACGATAGAAACGCGATTGACCGTCTGCAGGTCGACAGAGGTGTGACACGGCGACAAAGAATAATCATTCCACTACGCAGTGGCGTAATAAACAGAGCAGCGCTGCAAAGTAATACACATCATAGGTTGACATTGACAGCAGGTACAAGCAGTACAATACGTTTCAGATTCTGTCGCTATTCAGTGGAGAAGTGGGAGATCTAGTGATGAAGAAAAAGACTATAAACTGTCAGTCCTGTCGGCTTAATTTCTTGGTCACAAATGCAACGCAGTCACATGGTAATAAAAGAAAAACACATGCTCTTTTCGTTAAACACCTATTAACTTATTACATGCAATGTTACTGTGAGAAGGGGTAAGTTCAGAGTTCGTACATGGCTTACTACTTATGAAAAACGAAGAAAATCCTTGTTCGTCACTCTGCAATTGGTTTAAATATTTTTCCCATGTCGATGTTTGGAGTGAGATTCTTGGTCATTAAACGCATTGCACCAGTCAGATGAACGTCAGTAAGACTGCGCCAAAGCTTCAGTTTAGTTAATTTCATTGTTCAGAGAAGACATTCACACAAATGTGTGGTCCCAAACGTACTGCAGATTCAAGCAGCTGTTGGAAAGAGATGTGGAAACTTTTCTCGAGTGAAGATTTGGTAAACTACATCAATGTTATCTGCAGTGCGTAACCTCTGCCTGATCCCAGCGGTATACTGAAAGTCAGTGAGTTCTAACTAAATTCCAGGAGACGCACTTTCAGCGTCCACTGCAAAAGGAGTTGCAAGTCCAAATCAATTTAAGTCATTAAATCTACTATCACAGTCTCCTAACAAAGCATGTAGCACTGGTACAAATTCATAAAAATTTTCTTTCAGTGTCTCTTTTTCAAGATGTAGTTCATTTATAGTTAGTGCAACATTCAAAAAGTGCGCTAGTGACCATAGCCTTATCAACTACAGCAGCTATCTTTTAACGATCTAAACGGTGTCAAAAACGTCATTACTGTGTGTCTACAGTGCAAAAGTTGTATCAAGACGATGAGATGCTTTGTAAGGTCAGTTAGAAATGCAAGACGTAATATCTGCTTCGGCTCATTGAACCTTTTTACTGGTGTTCCGTTCATGAATAATAGGCCCCCTGGCTCAGCAGCTGTTGTGGCTGAACACCTGAAGGATAATTTGGAAAATATTTCGAGTAGATTTCCCCACCATGTTATAATTCTGGGTGGAGATTTTAATTTGCCGGATATAGACTGGGAGACTCAAACGTTCATAACGGGTGGCAGGGACAAAGAATCCAGTGAAATTTTTTTAAGTGCTTTATCTGAAAACTACCTTGAGCAGTTAAACAGAGAACCGACTAGTGGCGATAACATATTAGACCTTCTGGTGACAAACAGACCCGAGCTATTTGAAACAGTTAACGCAGAACAGGGAATCAGCGATCATAAAGCGGTTACTGCATCGATGATTTCAGCCGTAAATAGAAGTATTAAAAAAGGTAGGAAGATTTTTCTGTTTAGCAAAAGTGACAAAAAGCAGATTACAGAGTACCTGACGGCTCAACGCAAAAGTTTTGTCTCAAGTACAGATAGTGTTGAGGATCAGTGGACAAAGTTCAAAACCATCGTACAATATGTGTTAGATGCGTGTCTGCCAAGCAAGATCGTAAGAGATGGAAAAGAGCCACCGTGTTACAACAACCGAGTTAGAAAACTGCTGCGGAAGCAAAGGGAACTTCACAGCAAACATAAACATAGCCAAAGCCTTGCAGACAAACAAAAATTACGCGAAGCGAAATGTAGTGTGAGGAGGGCTATGCGAGAGGTGTTCAATGAATTCGAAAGTAAAGTTCTATGTACTGACTTGGCAGAAATTCGTAAGAAATTTTGGTCTTATTTCAAAGCGGTAGGTGGATCATAACAAAATGTCAAGACACCCTGTGACCACTGCACTGTAGTTCCTTCTCTAGATTGTCGCACAGAAGACAAAATGGTAGATATCGAAATAGACGACAGAGGGATAGAGAAACAATTAAAATCGCTCAAAAGAGGAAAGGCCGCTGGACCTGATGGGATACCAGTTCGATTTTACACAGAGTACGCGAAGGAACTTGCCCCCCTACTTGCAGCGGTGTACCGTAGGTCTCCAGAAGAGCGTAGCGTTCCAAATCATTGGAAAAGGGAACAGGTCATTCCCGTTTTCAAGAAGGGACGTCGAACAGATGTGCAGAACTATAGACCCATATCTCTAACGTCGATCAGTTGTAGAATTTTGGAACACGTATTATGTTCGAGTATAACGACTTTTCTGGAGACTAGAAATCTACTCTGCAGGAATCAGCATGGGTTTCGAAAAAGACGGTCGTGTGAAACCCAGCTCGCGCTATTCGTCCACGAGACTCAGAGAGCCATAGACACGGGTTCACAGGTAGATGCCGTGTTTCTTGACTTCCGCAAGGCGTTCGATACAGTTCGCCACAGTCGTTTAATGAACAAAGTAAGAGCATATGGATTATCAGATCAATTGTGTGATTGGATTGAAGAGTTCCTAGATAACAGTACGCAGCATTTCATTCTAAACAGAGAGAAGTTTTCCGAAGTAAGAGTGATTTCAGGTCTTCCGCAGGGGAGTGTCATAGGACCGTTGCTATTCACAATATACATAAATGACCTTGTCAATTACATTGGATGATCACTGTTGCTCTTTGCAGATGATGCTGTGGTGTATCGAGAGGTTGTAACAATGGAAAATTGTACTTAATTGCAGGAGGATCTGTAGCGAATTGACGCATGATCCAGGGAATGGCAATTGAATCTCTATGTAGACAAGTGTAATGTGCTGCGTGTACATAGAAAGATAGTTCCCTTATCATTTAGCTACAAAATAGCAGGTCAGCAACTGGAAGCAGTTAATTCCATAAATTATCTGGGAGTACGCATTAGGAGTGATTTAAAATGGAATGATCATATAAAGTTGATCGTCGGTAAAGCAGATGCCACACTGAGATTCATTGGAAGAATCCTAGGGAAATGCAATCCGAAAACAAAGGAAGTAGGTTACAATACGCTTGTTCGCCCACTGCTTGAATACTGCTCAACAGTGTGGGATCCGTACCAGATGGGGTTGATGGAAGAGATAGAGAAGATCCAACGGAGAGCAGCGCGCTTCGTTATAGGATCATTTAGTAATCGCGAAAGTGTTACGGAGATGATACATAAACTCCAGTGGAAGACTCAGCAGGAGAAACGCTCAGTAGCTCGGTACGGGCTTTTGTTTCGAGAGTCAAGCAGTATATTGCTCCCTCCTACGTATATCTCGCGAAGAGACCATGAGGATGAAATAAGAGAGATTAGAGCCCACACAGAAGCATACCGACAATCCTTCTTTCCACGAACAATACGAGACTGGAATAGAAGGGAGAACCGATAGAGGTATTCAGGGTACCCTCCGCCACACACCGTCAGGTGGCTTGCGGAGTATGGATGTAGATGTAGAATACGCTATGTCTCTCTGCAAGTTGAAAAAAACTTTCTCAAACACCTTGCCTCAAGCAGGGTACTTCACAAAACTAAGGCACATGGACACAAATACCCTCTATCTCTTCCAGGAAGGATTTAAACTGTCGATATCCCAAGCAGTACGATCTCAGTTTAGTAACGGTCTTTACAACAACGTCCATGATGGCAGTTATTTTCGCACATTGCCAGCGGATTAACACAATGCAGGGTGCAGTGTATCGCTGTATTTCTCTCTATATACCAATGTTTCCCCATTTATTTCTTAAAAAACTACCTCAGTCGTTTTACGAGCTCCATCTGAAAATCGACGTAAGTTTTTCCCAGCAAAGCCATACTATTTCTGCACAACACCCCCGACGCCAGTTTTCAGCAAGACATACAGGACCACAAGTTGCTGCACGAAGTCGTGCGATCTTGGTATGACAGGATGTCAGCCTTTTGTCCTGGTCCGCTAGATCACCAGACTTGTCGCCTATCGGAAATGTGTGAGATATAGTAAAAGGACGGCAGCAGTACTGTGACTCAATGTCAACCACCACAGATGAACTCAGGAACCAGGAAATGGAGCACGGATGACTATACTACAGTATGCCATTCGTGCCTTATACGCATCGATTGCACCATGCACAGAACAAGTTATTAGGACCCTTGGCAGACCCTGTGCCTACTAGGCAACAGGTCACATGCTGAACCTAGGTGACTGAAATGCTAATCATTTCTGCAGAACATACTAATGTAGATGCCCTACGAATACGAGGTGCATTCAAGTTCTAAGGACTCCGATTTTTTTTTCTAATTAACTACTCACCCGAAATCGATGAAATTGGCGTTACTTCTCGACGTAATCGCCCTACTGACGTACACATTTTTCACAACGCTGACGACATGATTCCATGGCAGCAGCGAGGGCTTCTTTAGGAGTCTGTTTTGACCACTGGAAAATCGCTGAGGCAATAGCAGCACGGCTGGTGAATGTGCGGCCACGGAGAGTGTCTTTCATTGTTGGAAAAAGCCAAAAGTCACTAGGAGCCAGGTCAGGTGAGTACGGAGCATGAGGAATCACTTCAAAGTTGTTATCACGAAGAAACTGTTGCGTAACGTTAGCTCGATGTGCGGGTGCGTTGTCTTGGTGAAACAGCACACGCGCAGCCCTTCCCTGACGTTTTTGTTACTGTGCAGGAAGGAATTCGTTCTTCAAAACATTTTCGTAGGGTGCACCAGTTACAGTTTGGAACGCAATGGGTAAGGATTACGCCCTCGCTGTCCAGGACATGGACACCATCATTTTTTCGGCACTGGCGGTTACCCGAAATTTTTTTGGTGGCGGTGAATCCGTGTGCTTCCATTGAGCTGACTGGCGCTTTGTTTCTAGATTGAAAAATGGCATCCACGTCTCATCCATTGTCACAACCGACGAAAAGAAAGTCCCATTCATGCTGTCGTTGCGCGTCAACATTGCTTGGCAACATGCCACACGGGCAACCATGTGGTCGTCCGTCAGCATTCGTGGCACCCACCTGGATGACACTTTTTGCATTTTCAGATCGCCATGCAGTATTGTGTGCACAGAACCAACAGAAATGCCAACTCTGGAAGCGATCTGTTCAACAGTGATTCGGCGATACCCAAAACAATTCTCTCCACTTTCTGGATCATGTCTTCAGACCGGCTTGTGCGAGCCTGAGATTGTTTCGGTTTGTTGTCACACGATGTTCTGCCTTCATTAAACTGTCGCACCCGCGAAAGCACTTTCGACTCATCCATAACTCCATCACCACATTTCTCCTTCAACTGTCGATGAATTTCAATTGGTTTCACACCACGCAAATTCAAAAAACCAATGATTGCACGCTGTTCAAGTAACGAAAACGTCGCCATTTTAAGTATTTAAAACAGTTCTCTTTCTCGCCGCTGGCGGTAAAATTCCATCTGCCGTACGGTGCTGCCTTCTCTGGGACTTATTGACAATGATTGCGGTCTCATTTTAAAACAATGCGCATATTTCTATCTCTTTCCAGTCAGGAGACAAAAAATCGGAGGCCTTAGAACTTGAATGTACCTCGTATGAACGTCCTTTCTCTCGTCATTCATGGTGTTCCATTTTTTCTGATCATTAGTCTATTATACTGACGACTGTAGCTAGATAGGTGAAATATATCAAGTATTAAACATTAAAAAAGTATTCAACAGTTTGCTTACTTTCATTTTGCGAGATACCAGGTCTGTACAGCGGTCTGTTCTTGTTATTTGTGTTTGTCTGTTCTGAATGTCAGGGTTCGGTCACTCTAATGGAGATATCACTTTCAGTTCAATTTTTAAACGAATACAGAAATGGTGGTTACATTTCATATGCAGGAAACTGTTAAGTAAAATAAGATATAAACTAGGAAGAAATAATTTTTTCCACTTACTAATGTCTGGGTTACCTGCCGTTGATTGTCTACAATCAAATCACCTTCCCGATTCTACATCTACATCGATACTCCGCAAGCCACCCAACGGTGTGTGGCGGAGGGCACTTTACGTGCCACTGTCATTACCTCCCTTTCCTGTTCCAGTCGCGTATGGTTCGCGGGAAGAACGACTGTCTGAAAGCCTCCGTGCGCGCTCTAATCTCTCTAATTTTACATTCGTGATCTCCTCGGGAAGTATAAGTAGGGGGAAGCAATATATTCGATACCTCATCCAGAAACGCACCCTCTCGAAACCTGGCGAGCAAGCTACACCGCGATGCAGAGCGCCTCTCTTGCAGAGTCTGCCACTTGAGTTTATTAAACATCTCCGTAACGCTATCACGGTTACCAAATAACCCGGTGACGAAACGCGCCGCTCTTCTTTGGATCTTTTCCATCTCCTCCGTCAACCCGACCTGGTACGGATCCCACACTGATGAGCAATACTCAAGTATAGGTCGAACGAGTGTTTTGTAAGCCACCTCCTTTGTTGATGGACTACATTTTCTAAGCACTCTCCCAATGAATCTCAACCTGGTACCCGCCTTACCAACAATTAATTTTATATGATCATTCCACTTCAAATCGTTCCGTACGCATACTCCCAGATATTTTACAGAAGTAACTGCTACCAGTGTTTGTTCCGCTATCATATAATCATACAATAAAGGATCCTTCTTTCTATGTATTCGCAATACATTACATTTGTCTATGTTAAAGGTCAGTTGCCACTCCCTGCACCAAGTGCCTATCCGCTGCAGATCTTCCTGTATTTCGCTACAATTTTCTAATGCAGCAACTTCTCTGTATACTACAGCATCATCCGCGAAAAGCCGCATGGAACTTCCGACACTATCTACTAAGTCATTTATATATATTGTGAAAAGCAATGGTCCCGTAACACTCCCCTGTGGCACGCCAGAGGTTACTTTAACGTCTGTAGACGTCTCTCCATTGATAACAACATGCTGTGTTCTGTTTGCTAAAAACTCTTCAATGCAGCCACACAGCTGGTCTGATATTCCGTAGGCTCTTACTTTGTTTATCAGGCGACAGTGCGGAACTGTATCGAACGCCTTCCGGAAGTCAAGAAAAATAGCATCTACCTGGGAGCCTGTATCTAATATTTTCTGGGTCTCATGAACAAATAAGGCGAGTTGGGTCTCACACGATCGCTGTTTCCGGAATCCATGTTGATTCCTACATAGTAGATTCTGGGTTTCCAGAAATGACATGATACGCGAGCAAAAAACATGTTCTAAAATTCTACAAGAGATCGACGTAAGAGATATAGGTCTATAGTTTTGCGCATCTGCTCGACGACCCTTCTTGAATACTGGGACTATCTGTGCTCTTTTCCAATCATTTGGAACCCTCCGTTCCTCTAGAGACTTGCGGTACACGGCTGTTAGAAGGGGGGCAAGATCTTTCGCGTACTCTGTGTAGAATCGAATCGGTATCCCGTCAGGTCCAGTGGACTTTCCTCTATTGAGTGATTCCAGTAGCTTTTCTATTCCTTGGACACTTATTTCGATGTCAGCCATTTTTTCGTTTGTGCGAGGATTTAGAGAAGGAACTGCAGTGCGGTCTTCCTCTGTGAAACAGCTTTGGAAAAAGGTGTTTAGTATTTCAGCTTTACGCGTGTCATCCTCTGTTTCAATGCCATCATCATCCCGTAGTGTCTGGATATGCTGTTTCGAGCCACTTACTGATTTAACGTAAGACCAGAACTTCCTAGGATTTTCTGTCAAGTCGGTACATAGAATTTTACTTTCGAATTCAATGAACGCTTCACGCATAGCCCTCCTTACGCTAACTTTGACATCGTTTAGCTTCTGTTTGTCTGAGAGGTTTTGGCTGCGTTTAAACTTGGAGTGGAGCTCTCTTTGCTTTCGCAGTAGTTTCCTAACTTTGTTGTTGTACCACGGTTGGTTTTTCCCGTCCCTCACAGTTTTACTCGGCACGTACCTGTCTAAAACGCATTTTACGATTGCCTTGAACTTTTTCCATAAACACTCAACATTGTCAGTGTCGGAACAGAAATTTTCGTTTTGATCTGTTAGGTAGTCGGAAATCTGCCTTCTATTACTCTTGCTAAACAGATAAACCTTCCTCCCTTTTTTTATATTCCTATTAACTTCCATATTCAGGGATGCTGCAACGGCCTTATGATCACTGATTCCCTGTTCTGTACATACAGAGTCGAAAAGTTCGGGTCTGTTTGTTATCAGTAGGTCCAATATGTTATCTCCACGAGTCGGTTCTCTGTTTAATTGCTCGAGGTAATTTTCGGATAGTGCACTCAGTATAATGTCACTCGATGCTCTGTCCCTACCACCCGTCCTAAACATCTGAGTGTCCCAGTCTATATCTGGTAAATTGAAATCTCCACCTAAGTCTATAACATGCTGAGAAAATTTATGTGAGATGTATTCCAAATTTTCTCTCAGTTGTTCTGCCACTAATGCTGCTGAGTCGGGTGGTCGGTAAAAGGAGCCAATTATTAACCTAGTTCGGTTGTTTAGTGTAACCTCCACCCATAATAATTCACAGGAACTATCCACTTCTACTTCACTACAGGATAAACTACTACTAACAGCGATGAACACTCCACCACCGGTTGCATGCAATCTATCCTTTCTAAACACCGTCTGTACCTTTGTAAAAATTTCGGAAGAATTTATCTCTGGCTTAAGCCAGCTTTCTGTACCTATAACGATTTCAGCTTCGGTGCTTTCTATCAGCGCTTGAAGTTCCGGTACTTTACCAACGCAGCTTCGACAGTTGACAATTACAATACCGATTGCTGCTTGGTCCCCGCATGTCCTGACTTTGCCCCGGACCTGTTGAGGCTGTTGCCCTTTCTGTACTTTCCCAAGGCCATCTAACGTAAAAAACCGCCCAGCCCACGCCACACAACCCCTGCTACCCGTGTAGCCGCTTGTTGCGTGTAGTGGACTCCTGACCTATCCAGCGGAACCCGAAACCCCACCACCCTATGGCGCAAGTCGAGGAATCTGCAACCCACACGGTCGCAGAACCGTCTCAGCCTCTGATTCAGACCCTCCACTCGGCTCTGTACCAAAGGTCCGCAGTCAGTCCTGTCGACGATGCTGCAGATGGTGAGCTCTGCTTTCATCCCACTAGCGAGACTGGCAGTCTTCACCAAATCAGATAGCCGCCGGAAGCCAGAGAGGATTTCCTCCGATCCATAGCGACACACATCATTGGTGCCGACATGAGCGACCACCTGCAGATGGGTGCACCCTGTACCCTTCATGGCATCCGGAAGGACCCTTTCCACATCTGGAATGACACCCCCCGGTATGCACACGGAGTGCACATTGGTTTTCTTCTCCTCTCTTGCTGCCATTTCCCTAAGGGGCCCCTTTACGCGCCTGACGTTGGAGCTCCCAACTACCAGTAAGCCCACCCTCTGCGACTGCCCGGATCTTGCAGACTGAGGGGCAACCTCTGGAACAGGACAAGCAGCCATGTCAGGCCGAATATCAGTATCAGCCTGAGACAGAGCCTGAAACCGGTTCGTCAGACAAACTGGAGAGGCTTTCCGTTCAGCCCTCCGGAATGTCTCTCGCCCCCTGCCACACCTTGAAACGACCTCCCACTCTACCACAGGTGAGGGATCAGCCTCAATGCGGGCAGTATCCCGGGCAACCACAGTCTTAGTCCGATCAGGGGATGCGTGGGACGAGCTGGCCGTCCCCGACAAACCCCCATCCGGACCCCCACAGTGATGCCCATTGGCAACAGCCTCAAGCTGTGTGACCGAAGCCAACACTGCCTGAAGCTGGGAGCGAAGGGATGCCAACTCAGCCTGCATCCGAACACAGCAGTTGCAGTCCCTATCCATGCTAAAAACTGTTTTGCAAAGAACGTCTGATCTAATCTACAGAGAGCGCAAACAAATCGACAAAATTTAAACGGTTATTAAATTACAAGATTGCCTAGTAAATGCAGTAATGCTGCTACTTGCGCACAGCTGACACTGCTCGGCGGCGGAAGGAGACTAAGCGAATTTACACTATTCAGGTACTAAAACACGATGCTACACCCTCAAATACTATAATACGCCCGAAATTTATGAATTAAACAATGCAAGTACCAAAAACACGCAAAGAAATTAAGAATTAAACTATGTAACAAATGAGTGAACTAGGAGTATACGACTTGCTGCTGCAGCTGCTTATCCAACGGCGGCAGGGAGCACACTGACTGCGACCAACCGACACTGGCCGTTCAAAACAAAACAGTAGACAAACGACTACGCGAATTTACACTATTCAGGTACTAAAACGCGATGCTACTACTCTCAAATACTATAATACGCCCGAAATTTACGAATTAAACAATGCAAGTACCAAAAACACGCAAAGAAATTAAGAACTAAACTATGTAACAAATGAGTGAGCTAGGAGTATACGACTTGCTGGTGCAGCTGCTTATCCAACGGCGGCAGGGAGCAAACTGACTGCGACCAACCGACACTGGCCGTTCAAAACAAAACAGTAGACAAACGACTACGCGAATTTATACTATTCAGGTACTAAAACGCGATGCTACAACTCTCAAATACTATAATACGCCCGAAATTTACGAATTAAACAATGCAAGTACCAAAAACACGTAAAGAAATTAAGAATTAAACTATGTAACAAATGAGTGAGCTAGGAGTATACGACTTGCTGCTGCAGCTGCTTATCCAATGGCGGCAGGGAGCAAACTGACTGCGACCAACCGACACTGGCCGTTCAAAACAAAACAGTAGACAAACGACTACGCAAATTTACACTATTCAGGTACTAAAACGCGATGCTACAACTCTCAAATACTATAATACGCCCGAAATTTACGAATTAAACGATGCAAGTACCAAAAACACGCAAAGAAATTAAGAATTAAACTATGTAACAAATGAGTGAGCTAGGAGTATACGACTTGCTGCTGCAGCTGCTTATCCAACGGCGGCAGGGAGCAAACTGACTGCGACCAACCGACACTGGCCGTTCAAAACAAAACAGTAGACAAACGACTACGCGAATTTACACTATTCAGGTACTAAAACGCGATGCTACAACTCTCAAATACTATAATACGCCAGAAATTTACGAATTAAACAATGCAAGAACCATAAACACGCAAAGAAATTAAGAATTAAACTATGTAACAAATGAGTGAGCTAGGAGTATACGACTTGCTGCTGCAGCTGCTTATCCAACGGCGGCAGGGATAAGCAGTTATGAAATAATAACTAGATTATTATCGAGCTATATTGTTAGACCCTCCAACGTGAAATGATCAGACTTCAGTACGAGGTAGCTGCCTCTAAACCGCGTGATACAGACTGTGTTCTGCAGAAAACGTTTGAACCAGTTAACTGTGAAAATGAGTAATTGATATCTATGAGTTAATGCTGTTGATACTCCATACATAAACCCAATTTGAACCGTTTTTCCCTTTGGAAGCGATAAGATTTCTAGACGTTATAGTCTCAATAATGGAAGAGTAGCGCAATCTTAAACGTATGACCAGCATAGAAACAATGTTACCAGGGCATATGAGGAACACTTTGACTGAATAAAGAATTAACGAAATTCAAACCAAAAAAGTGCCATCAAATCGATAAGTTTGTAGCTGCCTGATAAGTACACGATTTTTATTGTATTAAACGTTGTAAACTCAATAAAAAACCAAGGAACATGCTCAGTTCTCTAGATGGGGCAGTAATACAGTTTAGAGTACAAGAATCAAGAAATATATTTTAGATTTCCGTTACACGCTTGAAACGACATTCCATACTTGGACTGCGTCGTATGTTAACCAGAGACACTCTAAATGAGAGTGAATTCTACATTTAACCCTATTTTAAATATAGTTTTGTATTAAGGACATTAGTAATAGTATAGTGAGGTTTGTAGCACAATTTTTGATATCAAACTAATACGTAAATTAATTAAATTGATCAATTAATAACCTCAACCCACGCCCATCCAGGCCTACCCCTGCCTTCAACCACACCCACCCTCACCACAGATGACATCACAGGTTTTTCTCAGCTGCACGTGTGCCCCAGTCCCCTCCTACCCCTACCCCGCCCCCACCACGCCCCGTCCACCAATCTGCCTTATTGGCGGGAATTTCGAATGTTGGCGGTAATTTCGAATGTTGGCGGTATTTTCGAATTTTCGTGAGAATTTCCTTGTCCCAGTGCTGTGCTTAAATCCCACCCCATCCCACACCTGGGAATTGTTGGGAAATATAAATTGGCGGTCCCCTTTCCAGGACTCGAAACACCTGGATGGAAAGCCCAAGTGCACCTCTGTAACTCAATTAAACCACCAGAGGTGCCTGGAACTGACGGGAAATTAAAAATGGTTGTGTCCTTTCCAGAAGTCGAATCCTGATTCTACTGAATGGAAAGCCCAAGTCCACAACCAAACACGGAAACTGTCCAGAAGTGGGAGGGGGACGTTAGGTAAGTATACTCTATTTATTTTTGTCGGGAAACTGACGCAAGGATCGATCCTACCAACATAATTAATCACAAAGATTGGGCCTAATTACACAACCATATGCAAAATGAGTCACTGTTATAATTACGTCCCGAAATTGTCATGAAAAAACCAGCACCCGTAATGAACAGGTCATAATACAACACATGTCCTAAAAGACTGCAGGGTGCAGAGGGGGAGGTAGTTCAACGTGCATTCTTCTTGATGTATAATCACAAACAGCCGAAAACCAAGGCCCTCTCACTTTCCCTCACGGCTCCCTCTTCCCCCCTCTAGGATGCACAATCGAGCGTCTCGCGCCCCCGCTACCATCTAAGCCTCTAAGGCCTCTGCCCGCACTCGGCTTTCCACCATCTGGCCGCCGCCTTAAGGCTACGCTCCTATCCATGCACAATAGCGTGATTAGTCAACTAAACAATAGGAGATAGAAGGACGACCACCTCAAGACCAACTTGTTTTTCTAAAATATAGCGACAGAGCGGCTGTGTCCGGTGACCACCACAGGAGATGCGCCCCCTGGCCTTTCGCCCACAGCAGCCCGCTGTTCGGTGATGGAGAACAATTGTATCTGACGTCAACGTATCTGCAGTCAAGCATCTATTAAAAAAAGGAAATCGCATTTGCGACCATAATAAGTGTCCTCTTTCCACGAAAATAGGTACATTCCATTTTCTTTTAGTTTTTACGTTCTAATGCAGTCGCAGCTCATTATTTTGTGATATGCAGCGAAGTGTACCACCACCCTTCACAAATGATGAGCAGAGACATGCCAACCCTGTGTAAAATGAGGAAAAAAATTTCAAATACTTTGATGCGAGAACTACCGATCACCATAGAAGGTCCTCGTTGTTTTGAAACTGTCATCAGACTGAAGAGAAAGCTAGAATTTAAACTCCAAAGAAAAATAACTCTACATTAAGCAATTTCTTCGACCTTGTTGAACAAATTACGAAACCTGAGAGAGTCTCTCTCGTTCAGTGTCTGCAAATAAACTGACATGCACGTGAATTATAAACATTGCAGACAATCTTTTACGCCATTGGCACACATATCGGAAAAAAACACATTCATTTAGCGTTTGATAACAAGAAGCTATAGTTCAAGAGAACCTAGCTATTAAGTACACTATGACAAGTACCCTTTTATCCTACTACCCTATATCCTACTAGCGTTTACGAAGCAGATCGTGAGAGCTTACATCGCACTGTGTAGGGGGCGATTGGAATTTCGTTAAAAGATAGCCGCAAAAAAAAAAAAAAAAAAAAAAAAAAAAAACAAAAGAGAACGCTTGTGAAGAATAATTCCGTGGTGCTCTAGCCATCTCTTCCAACTGCGAGGTGGCACGTCATTGATATCAATTTAATAGGCTAATTAATTAAATTGGTCATGAGAGTCACTTCGTATGGCGAGTAACTTTTTTTTCAGCAGCCGGATTACACTTGACAAGCAAGACAACTGGAAATCCACGGGGCGAACACGATGTTCTTTTCGAGGAACACTATCGAGAATTGACATCTGAAGCTGACCACAGAGGGATTTTACAACACACAACATACATTTCGGGTAAGGACCGCGATATTGAAGAACACGATCAGAACACCTAAGTTACCATCACGCTGCATAAAAAGTGGTTTTGGCTACAGGCACACATCGTTTCAGGCAGAATTTCTGTCCGCTATTTGGAATGAATTCTATTCATTCAACCAAAAACATTTGCGTGGGATCCTGTAGAGACGTCTTTTATTAAATACAGCCACTGGTGAATCATATTCATGCCACTCTCGTATCTCTAAACTAGTCACATACGTATCTCTTTTTTTTCGAACCTATGTTCTAAGGATGCCGTACACACCACAACTGGTTTTAGAGAGTCGCTCTGTATTTTGTAACTGCTCCTAACTCTCTGCTTGCCCTCCCCGCAGCTTAATCCATATGATAGTCCGAATTTAAGTCCGACCTGTACGCAAGTCAGAGAGCGCTATATCTAAACCTCCTGCATCCTTTGGGAAAACAGGACGAGTTCAGTTAATGCGACAGTAGCGTTTATGACCACTCGATGGAAATGGGAACATGGCCTCATTGCTCTGACAACCATATACAATGTGTACGGCCAGCGTCAAAGGAAGCTTTCCCCTACAACACGAGGTAGCAGAAGAGATAGTACGAGAAGTTACGGTGGTGTTTTTTGTTGGGAAAATTAGGAAGACTACATATCATAAATGGCATAGACGAAGGACGAAGACTTTGTGACACATCTCCAAACTACATACAGGTAGTCCGAAGGAGATCTATGTCTCTCAGGGTGCATTCATGTCTATCACCCAATCAAATGTGGCGATAATATTAATTATACAGGTATTGGTTGATTGGAGTAGGTTGTTCGTGATCAAATTCGCTTCCACAGACAGGTGTATTATTTCATCACCTGTACTGTATTTTGACCATATCCAACAGAACATTAATGACACAGGAGTGTTCCTGACTTGCTCCTTCATAAGCAGTCAAATACAGTGTTTTTTTTCGGTTGTAACAAACCCAATAAGTGTACACCGCCACACACTTTGTTTTCTGTACGATGACTTAGAGACCCATGTCAGCTGCTGCTAAACCGACGTCAACACCTTTTGATTCCCTGGCTCTCACAGAAAAGTGAACATCGCATGGCATAAACTATACAGCTACCATACCACAGGCTGGTAGAAATAAAACACAGACGTAATGTTTCTCATTGACAAAAATGAGGAAGAGATAGCAAGGTGTGGAAACTGGAAGAGTTTGCAGTATCGTAGTGCGGTTCCAGCAATTATTCGAAAGATATTACCCGTATAGTTAATCTCATCTTCCCATCGAAAGGCTAGCGGATGTCTTGGTGCTCCGTTTCGAAACGTATTGTTCCTTAATTTTAAAGTCATGTACATGATTACTGTTGCGGTGTTGATCATCGCTGGAAGGTGCTGTTCACAACACTCATCAGACAGCACAAATAAGAAGAGGTATTTTTATATTATTGGTGAAACAAAATAAAAAATAAAAAGAAAAACATGTGTATGGTATAGCAGCATATGGAAATAGGACGCATCTGTAGCAATGAGGAACGCTTCCAAACCACTGCATTCAGATGATGACCTCTACATTTAATCCCACGTTCCACATCCACAAGGAGCAAATATTCAGTGTTGGTCAAGGTTCCCTCCATCTCAACGGAGTGGTTTCAGTCTATCTTTATGCGGTAATCAACAGTGTACCCAGTGGTCAGTTGGGATTGGAAAGATGTCATTGATATGGAGCGATGTGCAGATATACACACTGCTATTGATAGCGAGCTCAGTTTTAGAAATTTTACCCAGAAGTCAGAGGTAGCAATATCCACCACATATTGCAACCCGTGTGGAAACGGAGTGAACTGAGTTAATGCTATAGGAGCGTGTTTTGACCACTGGTTGGAAGTGGGAACATGTTGTCATATCTCTGCCACCCATGTACGACGTGTAATGTCAGCACCAAATGAAGCCTTTTCTTGCAAGATTGGAGCAGGTGGCCAGTGATCGACGTCGCATGCACAGACCCTTATTCCACATATTATCAGTCGCGGGAGAGGGACGTTGTTTTGTTGTTTGATACACCGCTTTTTCTTCTGTAACACGCTTTGTACACTGCCATACATTTTTTTCCGCCACGACTTCGATGTCTGTGTCACATTCTAAACTGTCTTTAACACGTTTGGTCCACTGACTCCCTCAGGAAACTAGATACCGCACGGTGTAAATCACATTATGTGGTAATCAACCACGTACCTGGACTGTTGGGATGGAAAAGACACCACCGAAGTACTGTAATAGTTCGCATCATAGTTGATAGTGCAATCAATTTTAGTAATTATATCACAATTTCAACACCGACCAATGACGCGGTAGCATGCTCACCAATTTCTGTATCATCGCTAAACAGCCCCTCCATTACCCTGCGAGTACCATCGTGAATTTAAGAAGATGACTGTGCAGTATGTTCATCAAATGTAAATTCTCGAACATATACCAGACAGCTACTTACATATCTCTAGCACTTCGATCATAGTGCATGACTTACGATCTTTCTCTATGTGGATAGGAGTCATTCTAGCATTCTTAGGATAAGGTTAGAGACCGAAAGAGCTCCTCTCATTGTCTTTGACGAATGCTCCCTGCAGCTGACCAGAAGTAGAACGCTACGTTCTACGTTTCGTGTAGAAACAGTGGAAACAGAGGCTGTAACTGCTGTCCCACACCGAATCAAGAGCACAAGATTTCTCCAGATGGGCGAATTTCGAGGAGGTTAGCACCCCTTATCAGTGTAAAGCAGAATGGTTCAAATGGCTCTGAGCACTATGGGACTCAACTGCTGTGGTCATAAGTCCCCTAGAACTTAGAACTACCTAAACCTAACTAACCTAAAGACAGCACACAACACCCAGCCATCACGAGGCAGAGAAAATCCCTGACCCCGCCGGGAATCGAACCCGAGAACCCGGGCGTGGGAAGCGAGAACGCTACCGCACGACCACGAGATGCGGGCTAGTGTAAAGCAGAAATGAAAGCAGAAATGAAACTGTTGTGATGATACAACAGACGGTTAAGAAGAAGAAAGGGGTGGTTTTTATGCATGATGGAGCTCTAGACGGACGTTTTTTGCTGCGTTTTATGTAACTCAACTGCGCTAGCAATTCTAAAGTATTGTTTTAGTGTGTGAGGTCACTACCAAGAAGGTATAAGTAAGAGAGAACATAAAGACATGCACTTCTATGGCTAAAGTGTTCTTCACTTAAAACACACTATAATGTAGGATCGTTGTTGTTTCCAACCTATTAGTCGTAAGGAATGCAACGCTGTTACTGTCCCATTGTAAGAAATATATTTCCAGCACATGACATACATTCTCCTTGCAGATATCTCTGCGACATACTATGGTAATAAATTGTAAAATGAAAAACTACTTCCTTGAAACATCGATTCCTTGCGATACACGTACAATATAGCTTTCCAGAGGTGTATAGTCCCCACTACTCACATCCGATCACGGTTCAGAAATTATACTATGCTCGCCTCAGTCCAATATAAAATGATCGTTAGTAATGGGTAATGCCTCTTACAAAAAAGGGACACACGCATAGCAGTGGTGTTCGATATGTGAATTTACACGTCATTTCGCGCCTAGCTCTGTAAACAGTAATCTGTCAAGCAGATGTATACACGGACATTGTAGTACCTCACAAACACCTGCCACTTACTTTGAACCACCGTAGTTATGAAACTGAAGACTCGATTTTATGCCTAAGATGCGGCAGGGGGTATGGAGTACGTCGCATAGATCTTCGTTCGTCTAGAGGAATGTATAGAAACAGGATAAAAGTCCCCTGATGACCGAGAGGTTTGCTGTTAACGATTGGAAGTAGACAGAACACGCAGTTGTATGAGAGTCGAACGCAGGTCATGTCACACAATCGATACATCCCGACAGAGCAACGGAAAGAAATGGTCAAATGACCTTCAGCAACATGTCCCTCTCTCTCTAGAATGCATCATCAGTCTACCATTAAATCCTATCCCGTTACAGCTCAATCTCACCCTATCACTCAACCCACTCTCTGTCATACTTCAACGCAAATGCAAGTATGTTTAGAGGCACACGGTTCTCTTTTTTCCAGGAAAGCATCGAAGACAGCAGTCAACTCGCGTGTGTCACTGTTACCTCAACAGCATACAGTAGAATGTTGCTTCGATGAAAAATGAAAGATTGTATTCCCGTTTCCCGGTGCTTCCATCTCCCTATTTTCCCGCATTCCTCTTGCTGTCGTATACTCGTTCCCATGTACAAGAATTGTTCTGCATCAATTATTACAGTACATTGATGGTATCTCTTCTATCCCAACAGTCCAGGTACGCGGTTGATTACCACATAATGTGATTTACACCGTGCGATGTCTAGTTTTCTGGCGGAGTCAGTGGAACAAATGTGTTAATGTTACTTTAGAATCTGACACAGACGTTAAAGTCATGGCGGTAAAAGTGTATGACAGTGTACAAAGCGTGTTTCAGCAGAAAAAGCGGTGTTTCAGACAACGAAACAGCCTCTCTCTCCTGCGACTGATAGCATGTGTGATAAGGTTCTCATACAGTACAGGTGACAAAACTTTTACACCGGTCTGTGCAAGCGACATCGATCACTGGCCACCTGCTCCAATGGATAATTATCTGTATGTTTGATAAGTTCGCCACATATGCCCAATGCCGGCACCTAGACGGTATTCGTTTTCGACATATCGGAAGAGAGAGATGCGGAAAAATCTATCGGATGAAATTAAGGGAGCTTTTATAGATCGTAATTTTTCTATACTGAATGACACAGAATAACGCTGATAGAATGTTTGGGTGATAGATATGAATGGATCCTGAGGGATCCGGATCTGCTTCGATGTTGAGAGTTCCTAATATTCCTAGCAACAAACTCCACCGTAACTGTTCATTCTGTGGTCGTGTTGTAGAAGCAGGCTTCATTTGACGCTAACCTTACACATCGCACATGGGTGGCTCTGAGAACTATGGGACTGAACATCTGAGGTCATCAGTCCCCTATAACTTAGAACTACCTAAACCTAACTAACCTAACATCACACACATCCATGCCCGAGGCAGGATTCGAACCTGCGACGTAGCGGTCACGCGGTTCCAGACTGAAGCACCTACAACCGCTCGGTCGCCCCGGCCGGCTAATCATGTACATGACTGTAAAATTAAGGAACAATACTTTTCGAAACGGAGCACCGAGACATCCGCCAGCCTTTCGATGGGAAGTTGAGATTAACTGTAGAGGTAATCACTTGCTGGATCCGCTTTTCAATACAACAAACTCTTCCAGTTTCCATAAGTTGCGATCTGTTCCACAGTTTTGTCAATGAGGAACATTGCGTCTGTGTTTTATTTCTACTAGCCTGTGGTATGGTAGCTGTACCGTTTATGCCATGTGATGTTCAGTTTTCTGTGAGAGCCGGAGGATCTAAACGTGTTAATGTTTGTTTAGCAGCAGCTGACATGGGTCTCTAAGTGAAGTAGGAAAAAAAATGTACGGTGGTGTACACTGATTGAGTGTGTTACAAATAAAAAAAAAACCTATGTATTTAACTGCTTGTGAATGAGCAACATGGGAACCCTCTAGTGTAACTTATAGTCTGTTGGATTTGGTCATCCTAAAGTACAGTTGACGAAATTATACACCGGTCTGTAGAAGCGACTTCGATCACGAACCAATTGCTCCAGTTAATTAATGCCTGTATATTTATCAGTATCAAAACAGATGTTTGGATGATAGACATGAATGCACTCTGAGCGACACACATCTCCTTCGGACTACCTGTATGTGGTATGGAGATGTGTCACAAAGTCTCCGTCCTTCCTCTATGCCATTAATGATGCGTAGTCTTGCCAAATTTCACAAGAAGAAACACCTCCATGACTGCTAATACTATCTCTTCTATTACCTCGTGTTGCAGGGGAAAGCTTCGTTTGGCGCTGGCCAGATACACTGTATACGGTTGGCATAGCTATAACACTATGTTCCCATTATCGCCAAATGGTCAAACACCCTCCTGTCGCGTTAACTCAATTCGTTCTGTTTCCCCACAGGATGCAGGAGGTCTTCGATATAGCGCTCTTCGACTTCCGTACAGGTCAGACTTAAATTGGGACGATCACATGGACAAAGCTGCAGGGATGGCGGGGCACAGATTCAGGAGCAGTTGTACAAGATGCAGAGGGACTGTCTATAAACAGCTCTGGAGTTGTCTGTGAATGAAATCATAGCAGTTAGGGTCGAAAAGAAAAACAAGGAAGGCGACACGTTTCGAGATACGAAAGCGTAACATTATCTGCGACCTTGTGTGCCTGTAAACTCAAGACCGCTTTTTTAGCAAGGTGAAGGTAATTTAGTTGTTATGATCGTGTTTTTTAATAGCGCGGATCTTACGCGAAGTATATGTTGTGGGTTTTAGCATCCATATGTCGTTAGCCTCAGATGTCATTTGTCAATTGTGTTCCTCGAAAAGAACATCGTGTTCCCTCCATGGATTCAAATTTGTCCTACTTCGCGATTGTAATCTGGATGCTGAAAAAAAACATTCTCGCCCTACAAAGTGACTCTTATGATTAATTTCATTATTTAGCCTCTCAAATTGATAGCAATGATGTGCCGCCTAGCGGCTGGAAGACGGAATGATTCTTCACAAGTGTTCCTTTTTTTTTCGTTGCGGCGATATCTTGTGATGAAATTTCAATCTCCCACCTTCACAGGTCGAGATAAGCTCTCACGATTTGTTTCGTTAGGCTGGAAAGCCGAGTTTTGAGGGCCATCAGGACCCTTCTCCGGATGGGCGGGGTTATGCCATTTTATTTCTAAGGCTGTCGTCTGAAGGCAATCCACGTATCGCAAGTGACGCAGAGAGGGTGCGTCTACTGCGAGTGTTCGCCAGACACTGCTACTCTCTGCCCAGGTATGGTACTTCAAATGGTTCAAATGGCTCTGAGCACTATGGGGCTTAACATCTCAGGTCATCAGTCCCCTAGAACTCAGAACTACTTAAACCTAACCAACTTAATAACATCATACACACCCATGCCCGAGGCAAGATTCGAACCGGCGACCGTATCGGTTGCGTGGTTCCCGACTGAAGCGCCTAGAAGCGCTTGGCCACAACGGCCGGCAGGGGTGGTGCATGGGGCTCTGTCGCTATATTTTAGACGAACAAGCTGCACTTGAGGCAGCCGTCCTTTTATCTCCTATTGTTTGGTTGACTATACACGCTGTTTTCTAGGGGTAGAAGCATCGCCTTTGGGCGGCGGCCAGATGGTGGAAAGCAGAGAGCGGGTAGTGGAACTTGAGGGTGGTAGTGGGGGCAGAGAGACCATTGGTGGAACATCGTAGATGGTGGGGGGCGAGGGGTAAGAGGAGGCGTGAAGGGAAGTGAGAAGGCCTTGGTGTTTGGCTGTTTGCGGGGGCGGCCCAAATGGCCTGCGCAGATCGGCGAATATTTCGTCGTTCTGCGCATGACGTCAGCATTGGAGCACGTTGTGTCGAGGCGCCAAAAGAGCTGTTTTACCGGTGTTATTGTTTTGATTTATTTTGTGGTGTTGTTGCGGTGATTTGTAAAAGCGTTGCGTTAAAATGCCTGGGTGTGCTGTAACAGGGTGTCTGTCGTACAGACGAAAGACAAAAGGCACGGATATAATTTAACATTCGTTCCCAAAAGACGTTAAAGTGCAGAAGGCCTGGATTATGAAGTGCCACCGAAAAGATCGCTTCAATATTGCGGCGTCAACTGTTTGTTCATTACATTTCACATCCGATGATTATCTATGTGACTTGCGAGCAGAACTTCTCAATCTACCACCGAAGAAAACACTTAAACCAGATGCAGTGCCGAGTGTGAATATACCAGGAAGTGTTCCCAGTGTTAGTGGAAATTCAGGCCCTGATGAAACAGTTTCTCCGAATAGGGCAGACAGGTTGCAGGCAAGAAAGGCAATGAAAAATGCAATTGAGCACCTGGTTAGTGTGTCTCCGAAAAAAAGAAAAATAGACCAGTCAACAGCGACAGATGACTGTGACACTGATAGTAAACAGATCAGCGAACTCTGTAAACGTATAGAAGAATTAGAATACAGGAACCGCAGACTGACAGCTATGTGTGCAAATCTCAGGTGTAGTGAGATGCGTTTGTAACTGAAAGTGAAAGCTTGTGGTGAGAAAATAAAATATCAACGAAAGTGTCAAAAGAAGCAAGTGCAGGAGAAAGTGACTCAAATATTAGGCAAATTGTTTTCAAAAACACAGATAAACTCCTTGTTAAGTGGAAAGAAACGAGCAAAATGGCAAAGGGAAGATATTTGGAAAGCGGTTACACTTCGTGCTGTGTCTAGGAAGTGTTATTTGTTTTTAAGAAATCGGGTCGGCTTCCCACTTCCAGGACTGTCAACACTTAAGAGAGGGACGTCACGCTCTTTCAGATGCTTTCCTGGTGTGCTGACAGACGTTTTGCAACTAATGAAAGCCCAATCATCTGTATTGACAAAAACTGAACGTGTGTGTGTGCTATCACTCGACGAAATGAATGTAAACAGCAATATTATTTATGATCCTGTTGAAGATCATGTTGTAGGGCCACACAGTAACGTGCTATTTGTTATGGTACGTGGTTTGTTTTCTGGATGGAAGCAACCCATTTACTATGATTTTGAAACACAAATAACAGCTGATCGGTTAAACAGTATTATCTGCTCTGTACAAAATGTTGGTTACGATGTTGTTGCGGTAGTGTGCGACCTTGGAACAAAAAATCGATCTGTGTGGAAAGATTTTAATGTGACAGAAACAAATTCCAGCTTTTCCAATTCCCAGTGTGAAAATAAACGAATCTGGGTGTTTCCAGATGTTCCGCATTTGTTTAAATTAATAAGGAACCACTTTCTGGATGACGGACTAAAGCTTCCAAGTGGGAAAATTGTTAATAAATCTATTGTAGAAAGACTGCTCGCACTAGATAGGAGTGAAATGAAGTTGTATCCTAAACTGTGACAGCTTCATCTCAGTGTCACGGGGAGAGAGCGTCACAGGGTTTATTTGGCAATACAACTTTTTTCGAGTACCACAGCTAAAGCCATAAAGTACCTAATGCCTGAAGAAGAGGAAGCAGCAAATTGTTTTCAGTTAGCAAACGACGCATTTGACATTCTGAATGCTCGGAGGTACAATAAGAATGTGTTATCGTGTGGTTATGGGATACATAAGGATGTTCAAGAAAGAATATTGAGAGAACTGTATATGTGTGCCGAAAAAATGCGCGTAGGCAATGCAAATCACTTGCTCCCTTTCCAGAAAGGCATTATGACAACTGTTCGGTCATTATTAGGACTGTTTTCAGATCTTCAGCCACTACAAATAACATGTTTTAACTGCAAGATTGAACCAGAATTTTTTCTCACAGATCAGAGGAATTGGTCATTTCCAGTTGAACCCTTCTCCATCAGAAGTAAAATATCGATTACGGCTGTTACTGCTGGGACACAATGCTCATGACATTCCTCTGTCAAGTGACACATCAGTAGAGGCAGATGATTGTGACGGATTTTTGACGTCACATCTGTTCACAGGAATTTTACCTGACATGAGCGAAGCACTGCAAATGATAGATGGTGAAAAAGAGCTACGAGATATTAACCTCCCTGTTCAACCTGCACCAGAAGAATCTGCTGTTAAAGAGGGATGTGACTGCTCTGCAGAAGGATTCCGTTACCTGGCTGGCTACATTGCGTATCGTGCAAAGAACTGTGGCAAGACACTGGGAACGCCGTCTTCTGATATTTTAAATCCTCCACCAAATGAAAATTATGGTTGGATTTAATTTCTATCTCACGGTGGGCTTACAGTTCCAACAGATGAGTGGCTACATAAGGTGTCTCAGTTTGAACTAATTTTTAATGAATTTAATGGATTGGAGAGTATTTCCAAGGAAAAAGAGTGTAGTGAAAACAATATGCACTGCTGTCCAAACTAAATATCCGGAATTTTCGTCACACGTTATAATTCATTCGTATGCGGTTCTTCAATAGGAAGCATAAAATGCAGAAAGCAGCAGCAGCACAGAAGCGGAAATCAAGACAGTGGCACTCTTCTTCTACTGCAAACATCTAAACAGATAAATCAACTGTTCTAAATAATTTCCTGAGAACTTATTGGTGTTATAAGTAGTTGCTTGTCCTTAGTAACAGTCGCTTGCTGCGCTAGCCGCTGCCTCGCTTTGCTCCTACAGTGACGTCACTGCGCCAGCCAATCACAGCTGATTTAGCTTCTGCATGTCGAGAAGAACGCACGTTCAACTACTACCCCCTCTGTACTCTGCAGTCTTTTAGGACGACGATTCTCCCCATACATGTGCCGCTTTATGACCCATTCATTGCAAGTGATGGTTTTTCCATTACACTTTAGATGTTTAATTACAAGTGTGACACATTTGTTTTCCATCAGTGGTAGCGTGTACTGGCTTCGATTACCTGGGCTGCAGGATAGTTTTTGAGCAAGAATCTGTAGCGAACTCTGACGTGAAACAGTAGTAGATACTGTACGTTTACAGGTAATACACTTCTTAAGCTCCTCTCTGTTCAATACATGCATCGTCAGCTGAACGTATTTCGTACCAAAAAGGATAAAGATAGTACCTTACTCCCCTTCCTTTTTCCTTCCAGCTTGTAGGTGTAGGGTTTCTCTGAGTGTGTCTGTAGCTAGTTTCGAGTGGTATTGCGAATTTGTCACCCAGCAGGGTAACAGCAGTTGTATGATATCATCAGTTTTTAAGCTCTATTGTGATTTTATGCCATCCTTGTGTGGCACAATGCCTATGGTTTTGCAATTAAACCCGATCTTTGTGATTACTTACATAATTAGGATTGATCATTGTGTCAGTTTCCTGACCAAAAATAAATAAAGTAGGCTAACACAACCTTCTTCACCCGCATCTCGACAGTTTACGTGTGTTGAGGGTGCACTTGAGCTTTCATCCAGTAGAATCAGGGTTAGAGTCCCGAAAAAATGCACAGTGATTTTTAATTTTCTGTCAGTTACAAACGCCTCAGGTAGTTTAATTGTGTTAGAGGGGTGCACTTGGGTTTTCCACCCAGGAGAACCAGGGTTCGAGCCTCGGAAAATGAACTGCCGATTTTAATTTTCGATCAATTCCCGAGCGGGAGGTGGAGTGGGATGTCAGTACACCACTGGGACAAGGAAATCCCCAAGAAAATTCAAAATTCCTGCCAAAATTCGAAATTGCCGCCAAAATTTGAAGTTCCCGGCAATACGGCGGGTTGGAGGGAAGGAGTGGAGGAGGAGGTAGGGGGAGGATGAGGCTGTGACCAACGTGCAGCTGAGAAAAACACGTGGGGCGGGGGTGCGCGTGGTCTGAGACGAGGGTGGGGACGGGTTGGGCGAGTGCCGGTTGATTAATTAAATTAATTTTCATAACAATTTCATATCGAAATTGCGCTATAAACCCCATTATACTACTAGTGGCATTATATAATATTTGAATATCTTTTGTATGTTTAATTCCTTACAAACTATATTCGAATGGTGTCAAAACACTATGCACAGGTAAATACTTGCCCATCTTACTGCGTTGTTTTAATTATTAAAGTTGTAGAATCACCACATAATCACTTTATAATTAATAAAATGTAGTACATTTAGTTTTATCTAGTATAGATTACAGACGATTTGTGGCGTCATTACTGTCGAAAAGCACAAGAAACAATCCTCATACGATTACAGTTTATGAGTTTCTTTAAGGTAACCATCACAGTTATACAAGAGTTCTACATCGATTCTACATGCAGTGTTTAGCTTTGGATTGCGGCTATAATATTACACATAAATGAATTACCTACAGTATGAAATGTCACAAAAGGATTAGTTTTGAAATCGCTTCGGCTGTTCAAATAATTTCTTACACTGCTGTCATTTTTCCTGGCATAGAACGTAAACCAGCTAATCAGTATCTTGTCAGACATATTCAGCACTAAGTAAAAACTATTTGACAAAGCTGTAACAAGAAAAGGGTACGTATAGCAGTTACAACCTTATATAGTGGTTGTTGTTCTCTCATACTGCGAACAGAAACTTGTTCTCGGAAAATTTTTTACGCTGTCAGGTATTTCCAAATTGTAAAAGAGGGACATGATGACAAGAGGATTGGGATCGAAGAAACACAGTAAACATGCTCGAGCAAATACATGAATGTACTATTAGGCAGTTATTTCTATGAAATAATGAAGACCAGAACAGGACATTAACTATGCGAAAACTTCACTATTTTGGTGAAAAGTGTTAGTATTTAAGACTAACTAAGAGAGTCTTCAACAAAAATATTTTTTCTAGGGGCTTAGGTTTTAAAATAGTCATATTAAGCGAGCGATAAGAAGAATGAGCAAATTTAATTACGAAGAGAGGGCACTAAAAATATAATTTTATAAAAAAAGAATTTTTTGAAATCAAATGGCCAGTAGTTTATTTAGATAAAACTTGGATTTGCACACATTGCATTGTTAATAAATTCTGTAAAAGACGGACTACAAACAAAAGTGCTGATGAGTATATGATGGTTCACGCTAGAGAGAGTTCCACGTGAAAAAATATTGGAGAGAATGTTGTTCTTACGTCGGTCTCTCTCTTTCTCAGTCATGAATACGACGGTGCTGGTGATATGAACATAACGTCCGTTTGCCCAGTTTTGTAGCATCAACGACACGACCCACATTTATTTAATTTGAGGTTTCTGCTTAGATGATATATTCTTCTTGTTTTCTAACGTGAGTTGTCCACTTTACGTGAGGATAGTTTTAAGATTTCGTGTATTTTAAACAGATACATGAATTCTGCAGTGGACGGAACATTTTGCTCTCTTTATAGCATTAATAAGACGCCACTTCATGGCGAAGAATGAAGGAAAGCTAGAGTGAGCAATAAAGAGACGGCACTACAGAAGTTGGACTATTATTGGGGATGAAACTCGGAATTTTCTAATCACACAAAAGATGGAGGGTTTCGTAATATGTGATTTTGGGAGATCAGGCGGGGATTAGACATTCCTTCTTCCGAACACGGGTCTACAGTCTTATCTGTCCTACTTTGCCCCCATGACCGGCACGTAGTAGAGATGTATCATCATCGCAAGTATTGCGTCTTTGACACTTGGGAGCTATGTCTGAGGAAGGCTAGGAGATACGCGTCCTTCCAGAGTATTCGGTAGAAGACGGGCTGAACGCTGTGTCAGCTGATAACGGAAGGAAAGACATAGCTGGGTAATTGGAGGTGTCTCCGTCCGAGGCCTGGTTACACGCTCGCTACTGCGTCATCCTGTCCCTCCAAATGATTCATAGTGGGAGAAGAGCTGTTGGTGTTATGTGCATGACAACATGTAGTTGAATTTCTTTGCTTTCTTAACTTCTGGGTAACGAACATCATACGGATATAATTACGGAATCAGGGCAGTCACTATTACACAGATCTTCGGCATCAAACATCAACTGTCATTTAATCTTAAATAACTATGCATTCTGATGAAACTAAGAACAACAGTCGCTTCATTGAAATTCCTTTCTGTATTGAAGACATAGGTCATTTCAGGCACCTGTGTTTTTTACTCACGATCTACACAGTTCGAGATGTTAGTTCAAAATGGCTCTGAGCACTATGGCACTCAACATCTTAGGTCATAAGTCCCCTAGAACTTAGAACTACTTAAACCTAACTAACCTAAGGACATCACACACACCCATGCCCGAGGCAGGATTCGAAACTGCGACCGTAGCAGTCCTGCGGTTCCGGACTGCAGCGCCAGAACCGCACGGCCACCGCGGCCGGCTCGAGTTGTTGTTTTGCAATATACTGTCTCTTTTCGCCGATGTTCACACACGGCTAATCAACTAATGGTGGAGTTTCGCTTCATCCCCACATTTTCTTAGCATAGTCACGCATGCAAAAAACTAATACCAGTTATTATATTAATATGAATTCTGTATGAAGAAAATCGATGTGCGACGGAAAATAATTGACGTTGAATATAGTTTGTAACAACAATAAATGAAGGAAGATTTGAGGTTATTCTCCTTTCGACAGGAGGGCCATAAGAAACAGTGTATTGGCTAGAAAATGGAGAAAGGGAAGGAAATAGCCTACGTCCTTTCCAGAGAAACTTCTAGACTTCTGTCTTAATCGATTTAGTGAGTTCACGTAATACGTAAATCTGGCTTATCGGATAGTGATTTGTACCATGGTATTCCTCATTGCTATATAAACTACGAGACATTTCGTGACAGAATATTAATTGTTACCTGATAGTACCACAAGTATAGTAAAAGTTCTTGCCACATAATGAACCTTTTATTAAGACAAGGAGATATTATGGTGATATCCTAGACACGATATCTATGTGCATAAAAAATGACAAGTTACACGCCTGATTAAAATAATAAAACATTATTTAGCCACCTCCAGTCACAAACCGCTTAGCTGAAAAACATTCCAGGCAATGTAGTCGTACGTTTTGTAAAATTTGGTAAACAATAGCAGCCGTTTATATACACATGTGGTGTATGTTCTTTCGAACATGTCCGAAAAAACAGATACCACTTTGATACAGCTGCCATTGTGAATTAAGATACAAATGGATTAGAGACACTGGCTGCGAGCTGGCATTGATTGAAATCAATGAGGAAAGTTAAAAATTTTTGCTGGACCGAGAGTCTAACCCTGTTTAGTGGTCAGAGCATCTACCAGTAAGCAGGAGGACCGGATATGAATCCCGGTCTGGTATGAATTTTCAGCTTTCCCCATTGATTACAATTAATTCCCGCTCACAGCCAATGTCTGTGTTTCGTTAGTGTCTTAGAAGTTGATTAATACGATTTATGGTAATATAATAATTTGTTGTTGCTTATTCTGAAAATTTAAATAAAAGATAAACGTCATTATAAATTATTGATTAACTTCTCGTAGTTGGGATTTACAGTCAGGTTAAAAGACTGTAAGACTGTAACGTAGATAAAAAAAAAACTCAGATGCAATGTGACACATACACAGATCAGAAGACCTTTAGGGTTTGATTCATGCTAAAGCACAGTCTCCCACATATCACTGATAAATGCCATAAGGCCAAAACTGCATTAAGTAAAATAAATATTTTTAAGCCAACTGCGACTATTACGTCTTTTCAAAAATTATAAACCATTGTTTTATTACTCGCAAGTTTTCACTGTACGGTAAGTTAAATAGCATACAGAACTTCATAGAATTTTCTAATTCGTACATCAGGTATTATTTAACCAAGACAACTCAAAAAATCACAGTACTAACTAAAAGTATACATATGGTTAATACAGTAAGTCTTTGTGAAACATTTTATACCACAGAATTTGTAAACTAAGCTTTGGTTGATGTTGTATTTATTTTCTACGAGTAATAAATAGATTCTGAAACAAAGACCTTGAAGTAATTCTGCTCTTGCAGTTGGTGCACACTTCTGATGAACATGTGACAATATTAAACTGTAGATTTTGCATCATCCAAATAATATGAATACTTTTTTGAGATTTACAGATATTATCCTGGTGTAGTGCTTATTCCAAAGGATAAGGGACAGATGAAGTGTCACCAGGACATCTCACACTGAATGCACTTATTCACTTCTCATGTAGTAACTAACATATTAACTATGAACAAATTTTGAGCTTTAATATAATATTAGTACTTATGCAGTACGTTCTTCGAGAGTAAATTGTACAACATTAGTGCTGATGTATCTGAAATCGTCTATAGAAGATCCGTCACTCTTCGGTTGATCCCATATTTCGGTTATTGGACAGCCGAGAGCCACTCCACATGTAGCTTCACGTCTTCATTTACTCGATGAAAAGTGATTATGGAGAATTTCCGCGATGTAATGACCTTTGGAATGGATAACTCTTCGACCCTTCAAACATTTGCTCGTATCCCGTTACTATTCCTAGCGAAACCGTTGCATGCCCATTGAACAGAGCTATCATTGTCCCTAGCTTATTTGTCAAGTTCCAAACGTTAGATTATTCTGGCAATGCCTCCCTTCGGAATTTTGTCTGCTGTTACTAGGTTTTCATGTGTTGACCCTTCACGTCAGTAACTGGGTCTGTTTCGTATTTAATTACAAGACTTTAAATAACTCTCATTCATTTATTTCAGTGAGTATAATAAATTCACAGCGTCTCGCTACAAGAGATATATTTTTTCGTATAATCAGAGGTACACAAGTGCTGTAACATTCGGCAAACTAAAAATATGGCAGGTAAATAGCAGTACCAAAAAATAAAATTACAAAGAAAATAAAAACATCGTTTTAGAGTCAAGTATCGTAAACAGTGAAAGAGTGTGTACTGCGAACAGCAAAACTGCAGATGTCCAATGTGTTGGTACACCCGCTATCGTGCAGAAGAGACGTACCAATATCGGCAACAACATATGTAGTTAAGCAGAATAAAAGAAAATCCGCTTATGATTGAGGAAAACCTCCTAAATATAAATTGAAAAAAAAAAGACAACAAGGAATGTGCTTTAGCGAATACGGAATACTCAAAACATATTTATTGCTCAGTTTTTCCCTTGCAGCAGAACGACATGTTGGTATAAGTTTACGTAAGAAAGATGAGGCTCGTGGATCAGCCTTCATGCAAATACGTTATTTCTGTTACTCAGTGTAGTTTCAGCGAAATGTGGCGAACAGCCACTACTTCCCTTCTTTTTACTGGTGAAAGTGGAACCGACTACTATCGCACCAACGGACGACGTAACAACTTTTTGACGAGTCATCTGACCCGGACGCTACAGCCTAAACTGCCAGCGTTGGCCAATTTACCGCACTATGACTATAGTTCAGTCAAGGAAGTGAAATAACGGGAAAAATTCGTGTAATCAAAAGTGTCTCCAAAACCGAGGCTTCCAAAAAAATGTTTCCCAATACAAAACAAAACTACAGTAGACTTCCTACAAAAAATATCATATTCATGTTTTCCACAAAGTGTGTTTGCACCAAACTGATTACAGAAAAGTATATGGGCAGATTATATGTATTTCTCTGCAGCCTGTCCTTTACTTCTAGAGGGGAAATTGGTTCTTAGTCGTCCTTTACGGCAGCACTGGTGTTCTTCCGTGAAAGGAGATTTCATCTGCCACCAGAGCTGATCACATTTCAGTTTACACAATATAGTTATCGACACAGTATAATTATCTCCCCAGAATATCCTGTCCACTCATCTTACGTAAGTACTGAAGAAGGAAGACTGACCGGGGTACAAAATCAGAAACTGGGGCTATCATTTCCTAATTTGAAGACTGGGGTATATCTTTATATTGCATTGCCAAACTCTCTACATGTGGGTGAAACATATCCCACTCGCGATCAGTTTTTGTACATACATTCTTATATGTTCGAAGTAACATCTTGAACATATACTAGGAACTGAACATGTGGGTAAAGGAATTTGTAGAGTACATGGTCTTTTAGCCGATTTGGGGGGATACTGAGAACAATGACCGATAAAGGAGTTCCTCACCACGTACCTTTGGAACAAAGAAACCACCATTACAGCAACGTTTTGTGAGCATGAAACGGGAAAACAGAGAGGACGAGCACTATACTTTTTCTTTTGTTATATGGACAGAAAATCATGATTTTATCAAAAGAACCACACCGAATATAATGTAGCTTAGGACGCTCATATGATCACCATTGAAACAGTTGCATCATCAACAGCCGTCCTTGAGAGCTTTAGATACATATATTACTCTGGTGACATCCAACGTCTAACAAACATTCGAAATCACTGAGCTCTTCTAGACGACCAATTCTGCAGTTCATGCTTCCGAACTCACGGAAAACCTAAATCAGGATGAACGAACGCGGCTTTGAAACGTCACCCAACCGAATGCGAGGAGAGTGTATTAACCACTGCGCTGCACTGTTCCGGGCGCGGCTGCAAATAATATGACGATTTCTCCCTGCCGAAAACGGGCAGCAGATTATTTGGTCCCAGAGCACTGCCACACGACGCCGCCAGTGGGTGGAATCGGCAGGAGTTGGACATAAATATGGAAACACTGTAAGAATTGCATGCTTGAACATAAATGCAGATGATATCCAAGCCCTGTAGGTTGCGCTGTTGTATTTGACCACAAACGGCACCTGAGTAATGTCCTCCGTATGGTGCACGTGGCAGTCGTGGTTGGAGCAGCGTTTTGTGTAGCTGTGAGTGCATTATATCAGAGCTAAGTGAATTCGGACGTACGCAAATTGTTGGTGGTCGAATGATGGAAGCTTCCGTAACCAAGATAGATGAAATGTCTGGTGTTTCAAGAGGCATCGTATCGAAGATTTATACCGCCTACACGGAAACCAGAAAAAAGTCATAATCTAAGTTATAACGTGGATTAAGGTGTGTGTTAAGTAATCGCAACGGACGGTCATTGCAGAGATTTGTGACGAAAAATAAAAGGACAGCAGGTGAATAAGTTCCTGTGAATTGAATGTTCCCCTCGGGTACCCAGTCAGCGCCATAAATACACAAAGCGATATCCAAAGGCATGAAATTGTATGGCGAGCTGGATATCCTAAACCATTTATCAGCAGTGAAAATGCCCGTAGCAGGAAATTTGGTCGGATGAGTGTTGTTTCACGCTATTTTAAACATCTGCCAGCGTTTAGCAAACTTCCCGCCAGGTTTCACTCTTCCGACGTAACGATTTAGCCAACCATTTCGTCGTATTTAATGGGACCCGTGGTTACTCTGAAAGGTCGAATTACCGTCGAGAATCTGTGACCGATCTGGCCGATTAGATCTACCCTATGGTTCAATGTTGGTTACTAAAGTGTGATGCTGTGTTCCAAAATGGCAGTGCCTCTGCTCACATAGCTCGCATCGTCCCGGACTCGTTTTTTGATCATTAGGGTGAATTTTCGCATCTTCCTGGCCAATGCAGTCAAAGATGTTAAAATTATTGCGCACTTGTTGTGTGCTTGGAGAGAAGTGTGCGTGATCATTGTCCCCATTCATCATCGTTACCTGAACTTGGCACTATACTATGCTACTGTGAAACACGTATCTTCTACTGAACAAGTGTTCGTAGTTCTTAAGGTATGCCATTGACAGACCAAGTTTAATAGACAATTTTTTTCGTCTTTTGGTCCATACTGCACGCTTCCAAAATATGGAAAGCACAGAGATTGCAATGGAAGAGGTTTGTTTCACACTACTGAATACGAAGAAATGCTCATACCTCCCAAGGTATGCAATTCAGACCCCATAATTGCTAGATATTTTTGCTGCGAAAAATTGTTCCTGTGATACCCCCGAATACTCATCATTCCTCATGGGTCACCATGTATAATCACTGTAAGTGAAGCAAGGTAGAGTACCTGCCATCGGGTTGTTAGTGCAGGAAAGTACTCTATATCTTTGTGTAGTGTTACTTGTTGAAAGGCTTCTTTCAATACATTAATTTTTTTCTAAATTAAAGATGGATCTACTCTGCGGGAGACATTGTATGCAACGTAACAATATGAAAAGTAACAAAATAAAATGAAGAGACTTGTTTCCTTGTAGTGCTACTTTTGCTAAATAGGTTTCTCCGTCACGTATCTATATTATGTAGCGAAAAAATTTTTATGAGAAAGAAGCACTTTCTTGTTGAGCATATCAACTGCCAATTTCTAGTTAATTTCATTTCTTCCAGTTATAGTGCATGGTCTCCATAAGACCAAAACCAGTAAGAAGAGAAACGTGTCATATACAGTTGTTTTAATAATGACTGATTTTAAGTCGACAATCGATTTACGAGTCGTTCAGTACCGTAAACAGCAGTTGGAGTTACGAGTGAGGCCAACGACGCGCAGAAAGCAAAGTATAGCGCGACTCTTCTTATTGTCAGGATTAAACGAGTGGCCGCTGGTGCATACACAGGAAGGGTGCGAAACTTGCAAGAAGGAACTTTTCAACTTCTCCTCCTAATAACGTGGTCTCCAATAGATATACAGGGTGATTCAAACGTAACTCTGAATACTTAGTGGGTGTAATGTATGGATCAAAATAAGAGTTAATTGTTGTTTGAAATTGCTTTCTTCTCAAGTTACGATGCATTATGTCATTTGTGGTAGGCGTTACACCATGGGCCAGTACAGGCTTTTGGCATATCGAGTTCGCCTACATATCGACTGATGTTGCCTTGTTGACGGACCCCTGCACATTTCAGTCGGGAGGTAAGAGAGCATGTCAAAGTTGCTTCTCGCGATAGTTGCTTGGCCCGCTAGATCCCCGGATATGAAACCCTGAACGTCTTCGTTTGGGGACGTCTCAACGAGCTCGTATATGTTGTTCCAGTTGAGAATGTAGATGAATTATAAAACCGAATTTAAAATAGCTGTGCAGCTGTGCAGAATGAGATGAACGGAGCCTGCAACATTCGAAGAGCCATATGAAGTTGAGCATATCACTGTCTTCGTTTACATCGACATCATTTCGAACATGTTCTGGGGTAAACGTACCGTACGTAGTGGAGTTCGTGTCATTTATTTGTGAGAAGAATCAATACGGTGTCGTTTGTGTTGCATTATTAATTTCTGCTCTGCTGTATAACTCTGAAATAAAGCAATTTCCGACAAAGATGTCTTACTCTTATTTTGATGCACACATTATACGCACGAAGTGTGTACAGTTAATTTTGAATCACCCTGTATATTAGTACTCTTATCCAGTTACCTGAAAAATACAAAAAGACATAAAAATATTAAATGTGCAAATTAGAGGCTTTTCTTGATTACGATTCTTTTCCGCACACGGCAGGACAAATACCCGAACCAAAACAAGTCAAAACTTCGAATTTATCTTGTATGAGGTTGGCCATCTCGTCTTTTGGGATGGCAAAAATAAATTTTCGGTGGTTTAAACTTTATCTCCCACAGTATGTCATTAATAAATACACGATCCGACGAAGAAAGTGACGTCCCCAGGAAAGAAGGAGGGGGGGTGGGGCGAGGTACGAAATGAATCTTCACGAATTGTAGGGATTACTGATGTTATTTCAGAGATTACAAAACAGAGTCAAATTTGCAAGGAAACTAGCAGTATAAGTGCAGTTCGAGGTATGACACTGCAGCCCCTGTGACTTGATTGCATCACTTAGTTCGGTTGGAAGAGATGTCATAATGCCTTTGTACCCTCTCCTGAGGCGAGATAGCCTACAGCTATTGGATACTGGCAATAGGTCGGAACTGATGTCTGAGTTGGTGCCGCACAGGTTCTGTTGAGGACGGATCTTACGATCTTGCTGGCTAGAAGAGTAGCTCTACATGACGTATAGAGACACATGCCATCTGTGCAATCTGTGGACACGCATTGTCCTGTTGAAAAATCGCACCACGATAGTGTTACACAAGAAGTAACGCATGAGTGCGCAGTATGTCCGTGACGTAATGCTGTGCCATCAGAACTGCCACAGTCACTGCTAGCCGGGTCCTGAAGTCATAGCTGATGGCACCGTGACGCCAGGAGTAGCACGTAACACATCGGTGCCTTTCCAAAACACTTTAGAAACGCGGTATCACCCCAGGTTGCCAAAATACTTGACGTAAATGTCATCCGGGGTGAGGCAGAACCACAACTCATCGCTGAGCACAGTGAAGTGGCACTCACAGCAGTCCACTTCAAACGTAGCCAGTTGTATTTTTGACGACATTCTACGCGAGGGTAATAACTCCCTAATCTGGTTTATACTCGTTTATACTGGTGTGAGATGACAATAAATGTTGCAGGGAGTCCATTACTTTTCTCGTGGCGCAGGGGCAGATATGTTGGAGTTACGGTGGGCTTCGACACAACACAGCGATCCTCCATTGTCGTGGTCACAAGTGGCAGATCGGAACCTTGACAACGAGTATGCCTCCACTCATGTTCCTATGCAGTCCAACATCAGACCACTATCACACCTCAATGCGCCACAAATCTGATTACTGCACGATTCGGCTAGCCGGCCTAATAAAGACCCCGCAACGAGTCCCATTTCAAAACCTGTCAGGTGTTCACAACGCTGTCACCCACGAGTACAAGGTATCTCTGAGTATTTAGCAGTGGTCACTTAACATCTAACATTGTTAAAAAAAATGGTTCAAATAGCTCTGAGCACTATGGGACTTAACATCTGAGGTCATCAGTCACCTAGAACATAGAACCACTTAAACCGAACTAACCTAAGGACATCACACACATCCATGCCCGAGGCAGGATTCGAACCTGCGACCGTAGAGGTCGCGTGGTTCCAAGCTGTAGCGCCTAGAACCGCTCGGACACCCTGGCCAGCTAACATTGCTCACTCCCCTTGTGTATCCTAGCACATATGTATGTTTTTGGATAGGGTCCGCCTTTAGCAAAACATATTTTTTGTTTTTTAACCCAAACACGTTTCACTGCAGTTGCAGCATCTTCAGTGGGCTTTTATTTTCCACCTGTTAAAGATAAAGAGTGTTCTTTGCTGTTTGTATACATGTAGCTACTAGTTTTAAATCGTAATTACAGATATTTGAAACAAAACACATAAATTACGAATTCATACCTTTTTACCACATGGTGTGGTTTCTCTGATGTGTTATGTTTCTACAATGACCGTTATTTCGCATAGTTTGTCATCTGCAACCACTTATACCTTAAAGTAGACAAATTGTTTAAGCCAAAATTACGATTTGAAAACTTGTTATTTCTGTGTCTGAAATTATTTAATTATATGTGTGTATCTATTTACATAAGGTTTCACTTACGTTTTCCTTTTAATCATCATCATCACTGTCAAGCACTATATATTGAGTTGTCACTGTCATTGTCACTGTAACTGTTTCACTGCTTTACCAGCTGTAAAAACAAATATGGCGGGCAGTGGAACAATTGAAGGTGTAAAAACGAGATGGCTGACAGTGGAACAGTTGAAGGTGTTCCAGGCAGTCGTTTGAATGTCTCAGAGGTGTTAGTCATTAATTGTGTGTGTGTGCGTGTGTGTGTGTGTGTGTGTGTGTGTGTGTGTGTATGTGTGAAAAGGGAGAGAGAGAGAGAGGAGAAAGAGGGAAAGAGCGACTGAGGTTGGCATTAGGTTTAGGGATTTTGTGTGTGTGTGTGTATGTGTGTGTGTGTGTTTGTGTGTGTGTGTGTGTGTTTGTGTGTGTGGAGGGGGGGGGGGGTGGAATGGTTTGGGTTAAAAAACAAAAAATGTGTTTTGCTAAAGGCAGGCAATATCCAAAAACATACATATTGTTAAAGCAAACAAGGAAGAAAAGAGCTTCAACCCCAAGATGATTATCCTAGCACATGGTAACAGTCATAAACACAAATAAAATTAATATACCCTGTTGTGTGTTCTATCCTTCTCATTCGTTTTTGGTGGAACTTTAAACACCTTTCCACCTTTCTCCCTGGTGGCCTTTCTAAGTGCAACAGAGAATTGCAACTATTCGTCACATATCCGCGGGTGATATGTATGTGTATGAAGTCACATAGACATCTGACCATTTCATCCAGATGCTTCATTTTTTATACTAGTTGAAGAACCCAGACGACATGTTCGGACGTGAGTGTTACGCCGTACATGTACTCACCCTCCGCGTTATGTGAACGTTTAGAGCTGACATTCTCTGTGAAGGTAACAGAGAGAAGGGTAGAAAAGTGTTTAACGTCCCATCCAAGAAGCAATAATTAAAGCTGGAAAAAAATTTATGATTAGACAGTGGTGCAGCAAGAAATCGGCTGAGGCACCTTCGAAGGTAAACCCCGAAATTTGTCTAAACTTCTAACTTTAGAGAAATATAAATCGTAATGGGTGATACGAATCTCAGTGTAGCGTGGTGCTGTTTATAGGATGCTGTTAAACTTGTGCTTCGGAAGAGAACAGAAAGTTACTCTGGCGAAAGAAAACAGTCTGCCAACATACCCCGTAGGAATCGACCCTCTATGATAAGCACCTTTGACATGGTAGGCGCCAACCTGAGTCGTATGAAGGGGCGTGAACTCTTTCGTACACTGTGCTAAGCGCTAATCAGTCAAAAGTAAATTAAGATTCGTAAAAATGTATGTAATTTTTAAATAGTAGCACAATGTATTAGCAGCTGTGACTGACAAAAGAGGAACAGAAGAGGGGACACAATCCAAAATAGAGCACACAAATGTTATTGCGGTAACTACAACATTAACTGGAAAAGAAAACAAAACACTACAGCCTATACAACCAATGACTGATTTGAGAAGAGAGCTAGACAGAGATGAGGTACCGGAGACAAAAGAGAGGTTATAGCTGTCAACGTTCACAGAATCCGGCTTCCTATTAAGGGATGACGTACTGAGCAAGACACAGTGAATGACAGCGATGATGGAGCAGGTGCAGACATCAGATGCACTGGTGCCTCTGGCGACTGCACTGTCTGATGCTATGTCGGTGGTACCACAGTAGTGCAATCCCTAGATGCGTGTCTGAAAGTAACACCGCCACCGACCGGAGTGACCGAGTGGTTCTAGGCGCTACAGTCTGGAACCACGTGACCGCTACGGTCGTAGGTTCGAATCCTGCCCCGGTCATGGATGTGTGCGATGTCTTATGTTAGTTAGGTTTAAGTAGTTCAAAGTTCTAGGGGACTGAGGACCTCAGAAGTTAAGTCCCATAGTGCTCCGAGCCATTTTGAACACCGCCAGATATCATAGAAACTATGTAGAAACTACATTTACACATGGTGATGGTTCAAATGGCTCTGAGCACTATGGGACTCAACTGCTGTGGTCATTAGTCCCCTAGAACTTAGAACTACTTAAACCTAACTAACCTAAAGACATCACACACACCCATGCCCGAGGCAGGATTCGAACCTGCGACCGTAGCAGCAGCGCGGCTCCGGACTGGAGCGCCTAGAACCGCACGGCCACCGCGGCCGGCTACACGTTGTGATCCTGTGGCCATCAGCGACTGTTAACACAGCGTATGTGACAAAGGAGTACACAGCAATGCGAATAAGCACGTGGATAAAAGACAATGAAGAGAGTTAATTCATAATAGCTCTGTCCTGGTTGTAATGTTGCGATGATCGGTGAGCTTTATATCGTTCTTTCACAGATGTGGGATTGTCTGCAAGCAATATACCTAAACGACATCACAGATAGCGTTTCACATTACTGCTAATAATTTTGGAAGTTTAGGCTGCTATAGGTTACATTTTATAAAAAAGTATGTTTCAACCTTTCACTTTATTTAGATATGAATGACCGGTTTATGAAATTAATTAATTATGTATATATGTTTTAGACGTCTGCCAAGTATTTTTTGATGAAGCTTATCACTTCTGTAGCCGTTCTATGCCCTGTCCAAACAATATGCTTGACTATAATTAACTGTGAGGCGCTAGTGGAGAACACTAAAATACAATAGCTTCCTGCAACATGTTGAATGGTTTCGAATAATACACTGACGGAAAAAATTGCAACACCATAAAATAATTGATGCTGAGTAATGGAACTTCACGAATACATTTGTCTAAGTAACATATTTAAGTGATCAACATTGCAGGATGAATAGTCAATGTTGGTGCAAGATAAGCAAGCTACTGACAATTTAAAATACTGGTGCATTAGTAACCGGTTTAACTGCAGGAATGGTGACTGCAAGCATGCCAACGTGCAGGTATTGTGTTCACAGGTGCCGGATGTTATTTTGTGGGATGGAGTTGAATTTCTGTAGCATTTGGTCTTTCAATACAATGACGGTGAATGATGTTTGTGGATAACTCTGGAGTTGTCGTTCGATGATGTACCATATGCGCTCGATTGGAGTCACATATGGTGATCGAGCAGGCCAAGACAACATGTCGACACTCTGTATAGCATGTTGGGTTACAACAGCGGTATGTGGGAGAGCGTTATCCTGTTGGAAAAGGCGCTTCAGTCTGGAACCGCGCGACCGCTACGGTCGCAGGTTCGAATCCTGCCTCGGGCATGGATGTGTGTGATGTCCTTAGGTTAGTTAGGTTTAAGTAGTTCTAAGTTTCAGGGGACTGATGACCTTAGATGTTAAGTCCCATAGTGCTCAGAGCCATTTGAACCATTTTTGAACCTGTTAGAAAACACGCTCAAAATGTCATTTATGAATGGCAGCACAACAGGTCGAATCACCTGATTGACGTACAGATTTTCAGTCGGGGTCCGTGAGATAAACATGAGAGTGTTCCTGCTGTCATACAAAATCACACCCCCGTCCATAGTCCGCAGCTAGTGGTCGTGCGGCAGCGGTCTCGCTTCCCAGGCCCGGGTTCCCGTGTTCGATTCCTGGCGGGGTCAGCGATTTTCTCTGCCTCGTGATGACTGGTTGTTGTGTGCTGTCCTTAGGTTAGTTGGGTTTAAGTAGTTCTAAGTTCTAGGGGACTGATGACCATAGATGTTAAGTCCCATAGTGCTCAGACCCATTTTTGAACCCCAGTCCATAAGTCCTGGTGTAGGTCCTAGGTGTCTCCTACGTAGACAAGTTGGTGGCATTCCCACAATTGGCCTCCTTCAAACCAATACATGGACATCTCCGGCACCGAGAAAGAACACCATTCATCAGAAGACGCAATAGACCTCCACCCTGCCTCCTGTGAGCTCTGGCTTGGCATCACTGAAATAGAAAATAGCAGTGGTTTGGTGCCAGAGGAAAGTGCGCTACAACGCGTCTGGCTCTGAACTGTCCATGAAGTAGCCGATTTGTAACAGTTCTTTGTGTCACTGTGGTGCCAACTGCTGCTCAAATTGCAGCTCAAGATACAGTACGATGCGCCAGAACCACATCCCCAAATCATTGGTCTTCGATCTCGGTCTTGGAACGTGGCCGTCTAAAGCCCTGTATCCTACCGTACATTCTCATAACCGCTGCTGCTAGGAATCTGTATGGTGATTGCACTCCAGCCACGTCCTACTGCAATATTACGGAAGGAACATCCACCTTCTAGTAACCCTAATAAACGACCTCGTTGAAATTCAGTGTGGCGTTGATTATAGCGTCTTTTTCGCCTTAAAGGTATTATTGACTAACATCAACTCAACACGTCCAATCTCAAAGATAACTTGGACAATAACAGTGTGTATTTAAAGCAAACATGATTTACGTCCTCACACTAACTCCATTCGGATGCGACTGGCACGAAAACTTTACAGAAATGATCTTTCGATGTAGAAAGACGCCTATCAACTCCTACTTTGTGTTGCGATTTTTTTATTCCGTCAGTGTATAAGTACGAGTAATAATGTGGCGTGACAGTCATTTCTATTACTCAGCCTCACACTAACATGAAGTATATCATTTTGTATAGAAAATACAACTACTGATGATATTTATATCGGGTTGCCATCTTCATGTCAGTAAGCCGTCCTACTAACTCGTCGCAACTGAAACCAAACGTGCGGCAGCGGGTCCTTCATACACCGCCTGGAGGTCCACATCACGTGCGCGAACACAACTGACCTCTAGTGCACAGCACAACAGCACACCGGTGGTGAAAACTGAAAACTCAAGGAAACGATTAACCAGGCTCAAACACTAACTACACCTTTTGATGACCGAAACAAAGACCGTTTCTTTAATGTCAAACAATACAGTGTTGCAGATTTTACTTAAAGGATGCCCCGTATCTCAGTTTATAATATTGTCAGATAGCTGGGTTTCGATAGCTTCTTTCACTACACAGTCTCAATAACGCGACGCAGGGGCAACAACTTGGGTCCTATCATACAACACTTTATGTCCTTCAGTAAGAAAATATTCCGCAACCGTCGAATTTTCTGGCTGAAATAAACATGTCTAGGGATTGTGCTCCACGCATCGATCCCGGACCGTACGAATCGTTTTTCCAATATATACTTTCCCGCAATGGCAGTGAATTTTCTAGACAACGGGCTTCATAAAAACCAAATTATCCTTCATTGAGCCCAGCAGTGCTCTAATCTTAGTTGGCGAACTGAATATACTTTTAATATGAAATGTAAAATACTTCCCATTTTTGAAGAGCGCTTCCCGCGACAACTAGGAACGCCACCAATTTGCTTGTATCTTCGGCTGATTCACACGAAGGTGCAGTCTGTAAAGTACGACGAATCTGCTTCTCCCTATATCCATTCTGCTTGAATACATCTTTTAGATGATCCAGTTCTTGCGTCAAACTACCTGTATCTGAGATGGCATAAGCTCTTTTTACCAACGTACCTAGGACCCCTTTGCGTTGCATGAAGATATCGGTCCGTATGTAAGGGATTACGATAAACACAGTCCTCACATGCATCATCCCTCCTGCAGACCAATCAATCTAAAACCGAAAATTTTCCGTCGCTTTCAGCTACCATCGCGAACTTAATATTGGGATGCAGACAATTAAAATGATCTAGGAAACGACTCTGACTATCTTTACCTTGTTGCCAAACCATAAACATATTGTAGGCGTATCTCCCAAATCAAGTTGGTTTTAAGAACACCGTCTTCAGTCTGTGTCCTCAAAATATTGCTCAAAAAATTTGGTAACTATGGGGGATAATGGACTCCCATTGTTCAAAGCATTTGTCAGTAAATAAAAAAAATATGTCGACGTCAACAATGACAAGAAAGCTTAGTTGTTTGTTCGTCCACGTTTTCACCATTTAACTGCAAAGAATCTTCAAGAGGAGTTCTAGTGGACCTCCAAAATATTGTGTCAGGATGTTTTTCATTCACTGACTCTTACCGTCTCCCTTTCGTTCATATTTTCTTAACTCGAACGTTCTATGACGTCTTATCGGTTAACCCATCGTTAAATATAAAATTAGCTGAGTGACCGACATTGCTTGGGTATGTATTCCGTCCTATCATTTATTGGTCCTTCTCCTCCTTTCTGCTCTCTCTGTCCATCTCACCATTCACCCCCTTTCTGTCCATCTCTTCTTCCCACGTCTCACTGTTAATCTCCTTCTCCCCCCTCCCTGTCCATTCTCTGTCCATCTCCTCATTTCACTTCTCTGTATTCATATCCTCCTTTTATCTTCCTCTGTACATTTCGTCCTCTCCCTCTCTCAGTTCATCTCCTCCTTCCCCCTCTCTCATTCAGTCTCTTCCTCCTCCTGTCTTTGTCCATTTCCTAGATTTACTTTCTCTGTCCATCTCTTCTCTCGCTGTCTGTTGGTCCCTCTCCCTCTCACTGTCTCTCCATCTCCGCCTGCCCCTTCTCTCCCCATGTTATTACTCTCACCCAGATAGGAACGTGGTGGTTCTTACACCCACAGTATTTCTTTCCAGATCGTAGCTAACATGTGTTCCAAATTTGGTTGAAGTCGTTCCATGGGATGGCTTTGCCCGCGTATGGGTATGTGAGATATATTTCACTTGTATTTAACTCATTTCATACGTATTTGTTCATATATTTCAACTGTATCTCTAGTTTATTCTGCCCTCCAGTTAAATTTTGATGCAGCATAACGCTGATGACGTCGTAACTCCTGAATTATGTTATGGACAGTCATATAATTTGTGGGTAGATTCGCAGGTATACGTGGCTACAGCTTGCGAAATGTGTTGTGATTACAGTTAATAGCTAGGAAGTAATAAATTAAAACTTCATACATGATATGGCTCTTTTTCACGCATCTGAGTGTTCAGTACGCCATATATCCAGAAGTACGAGGCGCACAACGATATAATTTTGCTGGAACATTTAGCAGTATATGTGAATACTATCTGAAAAATGTGTCGAGAATAAATTTAGTCGCAAAGAAGTAATAAATTAAAACTTTATGCTTTATACTGCAGTTTTACTATTCAACAGCGAAAATGTAGTGAGTGATCAACTTCTTTCGTTTCATCATTTTTTGAGGGTTATCAGCGAGAAAAAGTTTCAGAAAGGATTATAATTATGTATAAAGCTTGTTGCAGGTCACTACGTGCTCTCATTCTCAAATACTCTATGACTGAAGTATGGCTATCCGCTCGTCTTGGGCTATACTGTTTTTCATGTCTCATTGCCACCCTTATGATAGGTATTTGGCTCTTACCCCACAGCAATGATTTACAACGGTAAGTGGTATGTGTATCATGTTTGGATGATATTTCTCTAATGGTTTACGAAAATATGTGGAACATACAACCATACATACCTATGTATTCCCATATTTGTAAAACGTATGGATGTATGACTCGTACATCACACTAGTAAATTTTCCTTCCTTTGCAACAACGTGATAACCCCATTAATCGTTTTGGTATAATAACCTATTCTTAGCCACACGGACGTTGAAATCTGTAATATAGCAAAATTACTATCGCCAAGTGGTCAACCACAATCGCTTCTTAGAAACTCTTTACCAATGTAAGATATCGTCCAAGATTCTACTGGTCATTAATTATTATTATTTAATTAATATTATTAACTAATATGCCACTTATAAAACTCTGTATTTTCATACTCCTTCCTAGAGCCTCACACACAATATCTGAACACCAACGGGCAACCAGAAAAACGAACGTGTCTCAATCACAAAATTTACAGCACTCTACAAATCACATATATTACCTACAAAGTGTTAGAACCTAACATTTATAACACATAGTAGATTGCAACGGAATTTCTATGAACTTTAAGTCTGATTTTAACTAAATAACTGCAAATACACAATAGCCATACGTAGTACGTTTCACCCTGCCCCCTCCCCCCTTCCAATGACTTTTGTTGTAGTACCAGCATCTAAAGAAGTTAGTATCTTCACAGTCAGAATACTCAATGTAATAAAACGATGCTCATTGAATCGGACGCCATTGAACAGCTCATTACAAAACTTTAACTTCATTCAAATAACAATTCTGTCAATGACTTAATGAAAATATTCTCATTTGTTGTTGATTCTAAAGGCAGTGACTGGCGACTTCGCAGTAGTTGATTTCCTTTCCTGACTAGAGTTCAATAAATTCTGGGGAAATACCGCCAGCCCGTCTCAGCTCCAGCATCGTCAGCGCTTGGACTAGGAAACAAACCAAACAAATACCTGTTTCAGTTACCAAACCTAACCATTCCTAACAATACAAGAAATTAGAGTATCTATTGTATCTTCACACCAACGACTTAGAGGACTCCAACATTGTTACAAAAATGTGTTTAATTATAATAAATATTTGAACACATGAGACTTGTTTTTTGCAAAACCTTAGCTTCACATTAACGACCCTCCTGATAATGAAATATTCGTAAACAACGCTCTGTTACAGAGTGGTGAAAATGAAATTAACGCCTTTCGTTAAGGATGAAACTGCTGATAATGGCAGTTGCTCGGACCATAGAAAATTCCCTTACAAAACTCACACAACACTTACATCTATACAAACGTACATGTGCATAAAGCTATATAATTATAAACAAATGGATGCTTCCTGAGCGTTGATTAATAACTCACAATATAAGGAAACACTAGCACATGCAGACCTAGTAAGTCAGTCTTAAATAAACACAAATCACTAAAAATTATACGTCTCCGAGATCTATATAAACACATTTTACAAAACAGTCCTTTTCAATCCTTCTAGCAATGCCAGTTTCGTTACTCACAGCGTTTCCACCTTATTCACTACGTGCTGAAATCACAGACATTCAGTTCACTTACCTATAATTTACCTTCGCTAACATATTCGTTTAAGTATTATAACTACATAGCCTTTATTGTAAAACAGGCCTGGGAACGACCCCATTCTGGTGAAGAACGTCATGAAATAATTTTTGTGTATGATCATCTATCTTGTTGCAGTTTCAGTAGAGCTTCTCTTTGCAAGAATCAGGTTCATTGGCTATAAAATTCAGTCCTCCACTCCACCAGTTCATACTACATTCCTCGTTATTGCAGCTTCCATGCAGACGACTTATTATTTAACGAGTCAAATCAGACAAAGCACATATTGTCAGACGTATTACATCTTTCATTTGGTGTAGAATAATGTTTACATCTTAAATTTGTCACACAACCTAGTTCAGATGCGAGATAACTCTTTGCTGAATGGCATTCTTAGCAATATTTCACTTTATTAAAATCCTCAGAAACAATTCTTAAAGTAACTGAGCGCAAATACCCACAAAACAGTCAATTATCTTCCTACTCTATTACATAGCAATACAACATGAACACTGTTATGTAAGTACTACTACTACGTAGATGTAATTCACGATTTACTACTCAGTTACAATACTATACAAAGAACTTCGTTGAATAATTCATCTTCTAAAATGTAAGAGCCATTGATTCAGATTCAGCATAGCAGCTTAGATACAATGCCTCTTAGATATGGTTTACAATAGAAGGACAAATATTATCGATCACTATAGAGCCACCTGGTAGGTGGAAGTCAAATCGGCAGACCGAATTCCTGTTGCGCTTTTAACGATGATGTATTATGAACCTTTCGTAACACATATCGAGTATCACTTACGCTACTGTCCTCACTTTGCAGTACAGTTGTATCAATCTACCATTAAAACGTAATTATCACCCAACTGACGTCTGAAATGCAAAGGCAACAGGAAAGAAAGTAACTCACGAATCAAACCATTCGCAACTAATAATAATTTACCAACAACAACACAGTCTTTTTACTATAGTTGGCACAGTGCGAGGAAACCATTTGTAGCTCTGAATTAACATAAACATTCCCACCTTCATAATGCTCACTGCTGCCTCTGCAATAAGTATACCTCTAAGAAAATACAGCTTCACATTCACTCCCCTTCTTCAGTCAGGCACTAAACTTCACTGTCATGACAATTACATTAAGTCACATTCAGTTCTCGACGAACATTATACCATCTTCTCTCATAATTCTGCTCATACCCTAAGTAAAGAGACAGACCAAGAATTGAAATAGCACCCACATCAGACACAGGGCAGTAGAAACAATGGGACTCCAGATTAGGAAAAGGAAGAAATCCCACAGCCAACTCCAGAATTCCATACTTGCTGACTACATTTCTGTACAGAGTAGCAAATTATCTAGGAACTGTAACTGTGTCTCTTAATGTAAGGCTTCAGGTCTGTTATGTTTCTGAGATTACTCTCTTCCACCAATTTGTTATACATCAGCGTATAGTCATTGTCATGCTGTTTACCATTTACATCAAACAGACCATGATAAACCACTCAGATATATTTCATTATTTCAACATTTATTCGCTTGGGTTTTTCTTTGATCTTTAATAAAACTAAGCCTCCTACTTCAAAATTGAATGTCTTGCCTTTCTCGTAAAGTTTCCTTTTTCCCTCTGCGGGCTTTCACAATTCGTCACAATTCGCCCATTACCTCACACCTCTCACACTTTCTTTTCATCCATTGCTTAGATAGTTTCTTCGTTTGTCCAAGGAACAGTTATCCATTCACAGGAGACTCTATCTTCTCACCAACAACATTACTTGCTTTTTCATTTAACGTACTTTCGCATGGAGTAATTCAATGGCATCATGACACCATTCATTAATACATTTCTCAGATATATGATTATAGCTAAATCAGGCTGAATGCCATTGGGAACAGTATGCTCTGCATATCCAGTTTAATTCCGTCATTATTGTTTCATCCATGTAGCTTTGTCGGAAGTACACAGACATACGGTTACGTTTTAAGTTACCATCTTTTCAAATACTTCTCACACTTTGTAGAAACACATTTTGCTCCTTACGGGAGGAAAATGCCACTGGAAACTCTTGTATTGGAATATACCTAATGAGATCCGACTGGTATCCCTTTAACTAATACTTCAAAAGAAATTTATCTTCACACTCCTTAACTGTTTCACGTGCCTCTGTGGCTACTGACCTCACGTAAAAGCATCGCCAATGACGTTACTATTGATGAACGATATCTTCTTCTTTTCCGTTCCAATAACTAGGTAAGATACCTCTAAAAACTTTCAAAGATCTACAGAGTAAAATGATCACATTCAGCCAAACATTCAAAAATTTTCACACCGAACCAGAACATATTCCATAGCCACACCCGTCCCAGTACATGACGGCGACTCCAATACACTGACACACTGCTCTCTAATTCGCGTATTTTCTCTCAGCTTTTCAGTATATTTGAATTATAGACCTTCATCCACTGCAGCACATCGAGCCTGCACGTGAATCAACCAGTTATCCAGATATGACTTAAAATCGGTGCACTGTTCCTTTGATTTTTGTATGTGCTACCACAATCAGAGCCAGCCTTTCTCATATACTTATGACAATGAATCTCCATTACTTGAACCCTAACGTTAAAGTCACTTTTCAGCTTTTCTGCATCAAACTCTAGCTTATCACCTCAAAAATTAACACTTTTATTAAGTTACTTTGACTAAAAAGTAAACTCCAGGTCAGATTCTCGCTTAAAGCAAGAAAACTTTTGATCTGAATCTTGCTTGTTGCTAAAAACTCTTACGTAAGTAGTCGGAATCTTGCTTAGTGCTAGAATCATCTTCTCTAATCCCAGTAAACATTTGCTTCCAAGCTAACAGGACTGATTGAAATTTCATGTCCATGATGGTCATACCCGCACTGTCTATGCATGATATCCCCACCTCTTTCACTGTCTCTGCTTCTACTGTAAGTTCCTGCTCACCACAATTATATGATGCAGATCCCGACTCCCTTTTAGAATCATGGACTGGCACACCAGAGGGATGCCCCACTGTGTTTGACATCAGTTCAGGTTTCGAAAACTATTTACTCATACACACAGCAGGCTCCATACTTTCTACACACACAACAGAAGTAGCTTAAAGATATATTAAAAGTTCATATTCTTTTACCTTTGTACTAATTTCAGAGCCCGAAACTACTAATTCATTTTTCAACCCAGAATCAATTCGCCTTATTTTGTACCTTCACGCCGTACACCGTGAGGTTACGAACGTGAGAGATGCTATACTCTCGGGTTGTAGCAGTCTAGTTTTATTGCTTAAATGCTGGTCTCGAGAAATAGTGCTACGTTTTTGTGACACTTCCGCGCGTAAGCACATTGCTGCATGCTCCTTTTTATTTTTAGGCTGCATGTACCGAAGCTGCAACAAGGCGATAATTTGACGCCATTGGTGTTGGTACAATAACTTATTCTTAGACACGTGGACATTGAAGCCAGTAATGTAGCAAAATTTCTTCCACCACGTCGTCAGTTACATTTGGCTCCTGGTTTTGGATACCCGCCTCTCGAAAACTTGTTATTTATATCATTGTTATAATCAAAGGTTCTTCTGATCACTAAACTTAATTAATATTGTCTTTAGATAACCCTGTGTTTTCATACTTCTTCCTAGCTCCACCACAATGTTACTGTAAGTATATAATATCAAAACACTAAACTACCACCAGAAAACTAAACATACGTCAACCACAGAGTTCGCAGGAATCTACAAATTACAGATGTTGCCTCACAGAGATAAAAAGGTACATTTATTACACGTAGTTGATTGTAATCAGTACATATTATAAAAATAAGTGTACAATGTGCGTCCCGTTAAAACCCAGAAACGAGTCCCGGTACGATCAAGGGAGTTACATGGTGTGGTAGCCGTCTATCCCCTATCCATGAAAAAGGTTTCTGTTTGTATCTGAAGGACGTGCTTTTCAAGATATAAGGGCTGGTAAGTTTCGGAAGTATTTGAGTATTCAAAGTGATACAGTGACTGAATATAAAGCGAAAATAAAGTGTGAGATTTGTGTAAACTGTACTTAGTGTCTATCTTAATAAAAAAAAGTTGATTTGATTTATATTTCTGAAACAGAAGAAAAGCGTAAACGAGAATGACCACCGCCAGAAGCAGAGAAACCAAAGAACAACGAAATGAACGGATTGAAGAATTAAGAATTGCTGCACAATCTTATTATAATAGACTATGAACTGAAGCCAGCCATGAAAATATAACCCTACGGGAAGCGCGGCCGAGGACTAGTAAACAGTACAACCTAACAAATGAAGCATTCCACTATGACCCCATGAAAAAATATAACAAACACAAACACGCAGTAATCGGAAAAAAGGAAAACGTCAGGCAGTTTTGCAACACAAAAAAATTCACCTTAGGGAAAGACCAGGAGTCTGTTGAATGAATGAAAAAATTCGATTACTACCACTGGAAGTACCTCCGCCGGAATTTTTACATTACAATAGCGGGGAAGCACCAGAATCAAGACACTTCCATCCAAATATACAAGCGTACAACGCCTGCTTCCAAACGACTTAGATCAACACTAACAGAGATGAAACAGATTTTTTATATATATATATATATATATATATATATATATATATATATATATATATATATATATATATATATATACTTTTTTCATCCACGGACAAACCTATCACAACATAGGATCATTGCTATCTCTACCCAACGAAGATCGTAAATTTCTGCAAGCATATTTCATCGGACATAAAGGACAGGAATTGATCAACGAAGCATAAGTATCAGTGGATTGAGACGAGAAATAGTTCAAGACGCACAGAGGACCTCATACAAATACAATAATCTGATTCACATATTCAAAACAGCACGAGACCGAATGATTTGATGACTATAAAGTTGTAATTCGAGCCCAAAAAAACACAACACATATTGAAAACAGCACTAGACCTAATGATTTCTGAAGACTATAAAGTTGTAATTCGAGCCCACAAATCACCATTTGGAGACGACGAACGTCGATTTAATACACCTCAGATAGGCGAAGTTATCTTAGTAATCGTGGAAAATGAAAACACAGGCAGTTACAATTGTAAAACGAAGAAGACAAGGAATACAACTCATTGCAGAGACGCACCAATCGCAAGATGCCCTCCAGTATCCATTATAGCTTCCGCACGGAGAGGAACGACATCATTTTAATGTGAAACAAATCCGAATTGAAACAGGCGTAGATAAAAAGAATAAAGTCACTTCCAAGTAGTTATGTGCTTACCGCCTAATGATCAAAGGCAATGAAACGTGCAACCACTCTCTCAACAGGAGCCGTTTATTTCCACAATCTCTGGTAGATACGTATGCAAAAATAGAAGCGGAGCGGATGTTTTACATAAGACCGAATCAGAAGAAACCAGGAACGGAAGAGTATATCCATCAACTAGACGCAATAATACATGACGGCTGCGCTGACGACATTGGAACAATGGTAATCTTACCCACATTACACGTAGAAAGCCCAAGACACATGCACTAATACACCAAAGATGCTATGACCTACATAAGAAAATATGGACAACCTGACCTCTTTATAAGATTCACATACAACTTGTCGTGGCAAGAAATCAAAGAACAACTAAGATACGAACAAGCTCCATCCATCGACACGACATCATAGCCCGAGTTTTATGACAAAAACAAATCAGATTTACTGAAGTCATCACGAAATACCACATCTTTGGGACCGTTAGATGCTAGATGTACACACTGGGATGACAAAAACGAGGACAGTTTCACTCACACAATAATGGAAATTTGAAAAATTTGTACATACATTCCCCGCAGATAACAAAATGAAAAATTTTGTTTATAAACAAGTATTGTAAATAGTGAGAATACATTTTCAGTAATTTTTTTATGTCTTATACCTTAAAGTTTATTCTTTTATTCCAACTGCCACGCAATCTCATATTATCTCCTTGAGCGAAACCGGGCGTCCCAGTTACTATAATTAATAAAATATTACGTCCCATTTTTAACAAAAAAAAGAAATAAACTGTAAGTATGATATTGCCATACTTGGTACATTTCACCTTTAACTTCAACAGAAAACTAGGTATGGACTCGTGTGTGAAGTGCCGAAACATCTTTCTAAGGAAATTTCCGAGAGAAATATAATGAGCTGCTTATAGCTTTCGATTCATACATGACGCTCGACGACTAATGCAAAAGCGATCGACAGTATAACTGTGACATTAAGCTGTTACGATAATGCGACAATAAACGATTTAATACGGCAGACGTAAGAGTAGCAAAGAATCCAATCGGTTGTAGGAAGGTAATTATTTACATACGGCACAGGACCCTATGACTGAATGCATAATATGTAAGCGCACAGTCTGGAGGGGCAGTGTCAATTCGTGCCAGCTGCTACTACGTTGGTAGTAGTTGTGCGTGTCGTGAATTTGTTCCTTCAGTTCACCAGTTAGGTTAGGCTGTAAAGCTGCGATACGACAGCTGTTACCTTTTTCAGAAAATAGTGGGTTTAATAGTCGTCTTTCACAGTTTTCCCGATCAGCCATTTATGGGCAAACTCTCAGATCCTCTAACTACAATTACAAGTACATCATCAAAAAGCCGCACAACGGATGACGGCCTCCGAGACAAGCTAGTGCATTATTGGTCATGTCTCTTAATGTAATCCCGCGTTTGGCCATCCTGATTTAGGTTTTCCGTTATTTCCCTAAATCGCTCCAGACAAATGCCGGGATGGTTCCTCTGAAAGGGCACGGCCGACTTCCTCCCCCATCCTTCCCTAATCCGATGAGACCGATGACCACGCTGTCTGGTCTCCTTCCTCAAACCAACCAACCAATCTTAATGTAAATAAATGTAACTTACGGCGCATTAATAGGCAGAAATCCCGACTGCAGTTCGATTACAATATTGGCGACAAATCAATAGAAACCAAAACAACTGTAAAACGTCTAGGAGTGTCCGTTCATATGTGAAACGCCCACTTGAAATAGCTTGCCAGCCCGGTTGGCCGTGCGGTCTAACGGACGGCTTTCCGGGCGGGAAGGAGTGCCAGTCCCCGGCACGAATCCGCCCAGCGGATTTGTGTCGAGGTCCGGTTAGCCGGTCAGTCTGTGGATGGTTTTTAGGCGGTTTTCCATCTGCCTCGGCGAATGCGGGCTGGTTACCCTTATTCCGCCTCAGCTACACCACGTCGGCGATTGCTGCACAAACAAGTTCTCCATGTACGCGTACACCACCACTACTCTACCACGCAAACATAGGGTTTACACTCGTCTGGTGTGAGACGTTCGCTGGGGGGTCCATCGGGGGCCGAACCGCACAATAACCCTGGGTGCGGTGTGGGGCGGCGGTGGGGTGAAGTGGACTGCAGTAGTCGTCGTGGGTTTGCGGACCACTGCGGCTGCGGCGGGGGCGGAGCCTCTCCGTCGTTTCTAGGTCCCAGGTTAACATCAAATAACATAAAACTGCTCGTAGGAAAAGCAGAAATTAGGCACCGATCATTGTATTTTTCCTAAGAAAATATAATTCAACCACGGAAGTAATCGGTTATAAACCACTTACTGATAAATATTTGAGTATTTTCTCGCTAGTCTGGGACCCTTAATCGGTACAATAGAGAAGTTCCATAGCACATCAGTGTGTTGGCACATATTCTTTTAGTACGCGCGATATCGTTACGGAAAGGTCGTCGAACCTAAGGGGCAGATATTACATGAAGTTTGTTTTTCGACGAGAAGAGGTTTATAGTACAAATTTCGAGGAAGTGCGATCCACGAAAACTTACTCCAATATTAGTTCGTTACATAAACATTTCGCGAAATGAGCATGGGCATGAGTATCAGACAAATTAGAGTTCATACGGAGGTTCATCGATGGTTTTCGTCTAACACGCCTTTCACAAATGGAAGAAGGAAATGAGGGAATGTAGAGAAAGTACTACTGCCACTCACCATTACGTGGTCTCTGGAGAGTCACTGTTGAGGTGTATGTAGAATGCTCAATTAAGTTAGAGAATGATGTACAGAATGTCCATCCTGAGAGTGAATTTCCAAGAAATCGACTCAATTTCGCCTTTTTCGACACGATGTGCAGTACAGAGCAGGAGTGAGGACTAGGACATCAAGTGTAACGATTCATGTTAGCAAAGGGCTTATGCTTAGTAGCAATGTGAATGACGACCTGAACTGTCCACTACAGCATCTGCATCTACGTGATTACTCTGCTATTCACAATTAGGTGTCGGGCAGAGGGTTCAATGAACCACCTTCAAGCTGTCATTATCGTTCCACTCTCGAAGGGCGCGTGGGAAAAACAAGCACTTAAATTTTTCAGTGGGAGACCTGATTTCACTTATTTTACCGTGATGATCATTTCTCCTTATGTAGGTAGGTATCAATAGAATGTTTTCGCAATCGGAGGAGAAAACTATTGATTGAAATTTTATGAGAAGATTCCGCCGCAACTAAAAACGCCTATGTTTTACTGATTGCCAGTCCAGTTCACGTATCATGCCTGGGGCACTGTCTCCCCTATTTCGCGATAATACAAAAGGAGCAGTACTTCTTCGAACCTTTTCGATGTCATCCGTCAGTCCCACCTGATGTGGATCTCACACCGCACACCAGTACTCCAGAATAGAGCAGACAAGTGTGGTGTAAGCAGTCTCTCTGGTAGATCTGTTGCACCTTCTAAGTGTTCTGCCAGTGAATCGCAGTCTTTGATTTGCTCTACACACAACATCATCTGTGTGATCGTTCTAATTTAGATTACTTGTAATTGTAATCCCTAAGTATTCAGTTGAATTTACAGCCTTCAGATTTGTGTGGTATACCGCGTAATCGAAATTTAGCGGATTTCTTTTAGTACTCATGTGAATGAATTCACTCTTTTCTTCATTCATGATCAATTGCCACTTTTCGCACCACGCAGGTATCTTATCTATATCATTATGCTATTCTTTTTGGTCATCTGATGACTTTACAAGACGGTAATTGACGGCAACGTCTGTAAATAATCTAAGAGGGCTACTCAGATTGTCTCCTATGTCGTTAATATTAATCAGGTACAGTAGAGGGACTGTGACACTTCCTCGGGGAACGCCGGTTATTACTTCTGTTTTACTCGATGACTTTCCGTCAGCTACTGTGAACTGTCTTCCTGACAGGAAATCGCAAATCCAGTTTCACAACTGAGGCGATATTCCATAGGCACGCAGTTTGGTTAGAAGACGCCTGTGAGGAACGGTGTCGAAAGCCTCCTGGAAATCTAAAAATATGGAATAAATTTGACATACCCTGTCGATAGCACTCATTGCTTCATGAGTATAAAGAACTAGTGGTAACCGAGCGAGGTGGCGCAGTGGTTAGCACACTGGACTCGCATTCGGGAGGACGACGGTTCAATCCCGCGTCCGGCCATCCTGATTTAGGTTTTCCGTGATTTCCCTAAATCGCTCCAGGCCAATGCCGTGATGGTTCCTCTTAAAGGGCACGGCCGACTTCCTTCCCCGTCCTTCCCTAATCCGATGAGACTGATGACCTCGCTGTTTGGTCTCTTCCCCCAAACCAACCAACCAGCTATTGGTGATTCGCAAGAACGATGTTTCCTGAATCCGCGCTGACTCTGTGTCAATACATCGTTTTCTTCGAGATAATTCATAATGTTCGAATACAGTATATGTTCCAAAATCCTACTGTAAATCGACGTTAGTGATATGGGTCTGTAATTCAGCGGATTACTCCTATTTCCCTTTTTGGATATTGGTGTGACTTCAGCATTTTTCCAGTCTTTAGGTACGGAACTTCCTGTGAGCGAGCGGTTGTGTATAATTTCTAAATATGGAGCTATTGCATCAGCATACTCTGAAAGGAACCTGGCTGGTATACAATTCGGACCAGAGGCCTTGCCTTTATTCAGCGATTTAGCCTGCTTTGCTACACCGGGGATGTCTACTTCTCTGTTTCTCATGTTCACAGTCGTTCTTTATTGGAATTCAGCATGAAAATCTCGTACACTAGTATAGTGATGGCACTACATAAATGAAATATTTTTATTTTAGTAAAAATACGCAATAAATTTACTCAATAGTCAAACTGATTGGATGGATATGCTGGATTAAACAACTTTTTCAATTAATGTGGTTGAGTTCCTTTCAAACTGCATAACCGTACATTATATACTTTTAGATAGTTAAGCGTAAACGTAATTTAACTGGAAGATCCCTGTCAAGCATGTGACAAAATTTTAACCCATATGAAATCAGCAACAATGTCGAACTATACCATCGTCGATTACAGTTATATTAAATAGGTAACGAGATATACATCCTACGGTACAGTGATATTCATTAAACAGGATGATATAACTATGAGAATACACTGGCAATCTCTGTGTATAAAAGGGTGAATGCTGACTGACTGATTCATCATCGCCCAGCCCAAACCGCTAAAGATAGAAATTTGAAATTTATGGAAGGTGTGGATCTTATACTGTAGGCGTCTTTTATGAAGGGATTTTCCGAAATTATAAATATAATAGGGTGAAATAGGGGACGAAGCATTATTAGAAAAACATCGCTATTAAGGCAATTTTTAAGCTACACCTACGAAAATTGGTATTTGATTTCTTGGTCAGAAATAAAGAAATATGTGTTTCAGCATTTTTGGAAATTTAATGCTATGGGGGAGAAGTAGTGGGTGAAAGCACTTTTTTTTGGAAATATACTATTATTAAAGAACTACCAAAGAATTTGTAAAGCTACATCTATAAACACTGGTATCTGGCTTCTCGGTTACAAATAAAAAAATACGTATTTCACTGTTTTTGGAAACAGAACCTCTAAGAGGGTGAAATAGGTTGACTTTTTATGAAAGTATTATATTGAGAAATCATTTTTAAAGGTAAAGCTACGAAAAGTTAAATACGGATTTTCAGTTAGAAATAAAAAAAAGTGTTTCATTGTTTTTGGAAATTCAGACCTTAAGGGGGTAAAACAGGAAATCAAAATTTTTATTGAAATATTTCATTGTGCAACCATTCTTGTAGCTAAATCTATGAAAATTTGCCTCTGGGTTCTCTGTTAGAAATAAAACACACGCATGTCACTGTTTTTGAAAATTCAAACGCCAAGAGGGTGAAATTGGGGGTGAAACGTTTTAGGAAAATATTTCATTGCGAAATCATTTTTAAGGCGAAATCTTTGATAGTTGGTTCGTGGCTCCTAGGTTACAGATGAAAAAAATGTGTTTCAGTGTTTTTGGAAATTCTACTCCTAATGTGGTGAAATGAGGTCATACTTATCCATTGACTCCTAATCGCCCAGCCCAAACTGCTAAGGATACAAACTGGAAGTTGGGACAGGACGTGGATCTTATACTGTAAGCATCGTTCAAGAAGGTATTGTCCAAAATTGCATTCCTAAGGGGATGAAACAGAGGATGAAAGGCCTTTGGAAACTATGTCGATATTAAGGTGTTTTGAAGCTAGAACTACGAAAACTGGTATTTGGTTTCTCAATCAGAAAATAAAAAAATAAATGTTTCATAAATTACGGAAATTCAAACACTAAGGAGGAAAACAGTGAGTGGAAGTTTTTTTGAAAATAAATAATCACTGAAGAACTACTGAAGGGTTTTTAAGGCTACATCTATGACAATTAGTATTTGACTTCTCAGTCAGAAATAAAACAAACACATGTTTCATTCCAGAATGAGATTTTCACTCTGCAGCGGAGTGTGCCTTGGCAGAAGTAAGGCTGTGAGGACGGGGCGTGAGTCGTACGTGGGTAGCTCAGTTGGTAGAGCACTTGCCCGCGAAAGGCAAAGGTCCCGAGTTCGAGTCTCGGTCCGGCACACAGTTTTAATCTGCCAGGAAGTTTCACATGTTTCAATGTTTCTGGAAATCCAGTTCCTAAGGAAGTGCAAAATGGGATGAAAATTTTTAAGAAATTATTTCATTATATTAAAAATTTTGAAACTAAATTTATGAAAATTGGTATTTCATATCTCGGTTAGACATTAAGAAATATTTGATAGGAGATTAGAGCTGCTACAGACATATCTGTGAAAGAGCGCAAAAGGCACGATTAACAAACATTTTAGACTTCAGCTGTCAAAATCGTTTTTTTGGTCAGAAGTACGTTCGGAAAAGACAGTGCTTATAATGCCTTAATAAGCGTGAAAAGCTTAGAAGGCGTTTCAGTTTGTGAGTAACATAAAACTTCTATTAAAAATAAACAAAAAAACATCTCTGGAGCACATACAGTCTACACGAGTGAAGCAGTGGGCGCTAAGCTATTGAGCTATGTGAGGCCTTGAAACCAAGAAATGTTTCTACGTCCATTCTGTACCATCTACACAAATCTATTGTTAAGAAATATTTAGCGTTCAGTGAAGAGGTTAAGACAGATTTATAATTTGCATACGTAGCAAAATCGCTATTCTTGGATACCACACATTCATTATAAATTGTGGGACTATGCTCATTAACCTAAAAGGATTAAACGTGTTTTTGACTCAAAACTCGCAATCTTTCAACATACGATCGATAGCATTCCATCTTGCCTTTGTACTCTCGACGATCAATCTGGAATATTTTACTAGGTAATCAATGCCCTCATGTAAAGGACAAATAAATAAAAAATAAAGACCCAAAGGTGTAACTGAACATAACAGGTAAGGTACACCATCTGAAAAATCTCATATTCTGTTTACTTGGAGAAAAGGCTTTAGATTCAGTGTAGTGCCCCCTCCGCCCATCCCGTAACCACTCCCTTCCGCTAGCGTTATCTCTCGTAGCCCCTTGACTCATCATATCAAATGCTCAAGTGACGGTTATCGTCTGACAGAGGCATGCGCGAGGTGTTGAGCAGCGAGCGGTGACGTGTTACGAAGATCGCATTCCATTCGCTGACAAAATCGGGAGGCGGAGACCTCCCCTCCACAGCGCTCTGGGACGTATTTAAGCGAGCCACACGAGCGGTGGCCGATTCAGTTTGCTAGTGACCGGAGAAGTGTTTCGTGTGCTCGCGAGGACAACTAGGACTACCAGCATGAAGATTATCACTTGCTTGACGGTCATCCTATATGTTGTTGGTGAGTTTAAATTCCGCAACCGTGCTACTTCACCACGGACTTGGTTACCAATTTTGCGTTGTTTATTAATTTAGAGTGTTGATAATTCGTCTCCGTTTCATTTAGTGCTGACATGTTATGAAATAATTTATTTCTGGAAAAATATTAGTTGCTCAGTTGGAAAGTTTTCGTGTGTTTCGAATGTGGTAGGCCAGTTTCTCAGATAAATCTTTCTTCCCAGTGGAACCAACAGGTTCTCTGCCACTTTCGTTTCACACTTAAGGGATACTGTATCGTCGTACCTACTCATAATAGCATCAACAATAATAATCTTGAAATTACATTAACAGGCCCTCATTCATCGTATGCTGTTCTTAATCGTATTATATGTTTTGTTATTGATTTCATAAAATTTTGGTTTACATCTAGCATGCAAAGATGCAATGATAACAGATTTCAGTACTCCGTTTTCTGTATAACTATACTGTTGCTATATTGAGTGTCTATTTAACTCTTGGTTTCACTGTAGTCTACCATTACAACGATCTACTACTACTCGTTCTGATTTGTTATGTGCTTAACTTAGGCCAGTGTTTGTGTTATTTTTCGAAATGTGCAATCGAAATATGAAATAGTTTCGCAGAAGACGCCCATTCATAAATCTTGTTACGTTCATGATATATGACCTGTCAGTAAAAGCCGTTGTGTGTTGGAAATTTCAGTGACATCATTAAGTTTCAACGTGCATATGATTAATTTCCCTAATCGTTAATGTACGATCTTTCATTTCTCTCAGCTATGTTGTGGTTCAAATGGCTCTGAGCACTATGGGACTTAACTTCTAAGGTCATCAGTCCCCTAGAACTTAGAACTACTTAAACCTAACTAACCTAAGGACATCACACACATCCATGCCCGAGGCAGGATTCGAACCTGCGACCGTAGCGGTCGCGCGGTTCCAGACTGTATCGCCTAGAACCGCTCGGCCACTCTGGCCGGCTCAGCTATGTTGTCATGTTATCGTCAACGTCCACTGACGTTCGCTCCTCATCTGAAACACACACTCAACAATCGAAACAAACGCTTTAACGTTTCCACTGACTTTGAGCTCTGTGCAACGTGAAGGCACCATGTATAAAATTTTTCGCTATCTCTATGCAGCTCATAGCTTTTTCATGTTTCTCACTCAGCAGTAACACGGTGACTCGTCCACGTGTGCGGAATAATGTCGCTGATGATGTTCTAGTCACATGACACAATCACTCTGTCAGTTGTTCTTTAGATAAAAATCCAATAAACTTTGGATACATCCCGTAACTTCAGCTTCAATCTTGACATTCATGTTCGGCGAACTTCACTGTACAATCGTTGCACTTCGTTCGATGTTGAACCGTCATTGTTATTTTGAGCTCGCTTGGCACGTTTCTGTTGCACATTTAAACATCGTCTTTCCCTCCAGTTATCACCGTAGCTTGTTTATTTTTCACCAGTCACACATCGTACATTTCTTCACGCATGCCGCGCATAATAAGAGCTTCCCCAATATGTTTCTCGTTTGGAGATAGAATATAGATTAGGGTATATTTCTCTGCATATATAGACACATCGATATAGACGCCTCCAATGGGTAATGTCCACTTATTCGGTTTTTTTAGTATACATGACACAGAAATTGTGTAGTGGGCTTTTGTTTCACCGTTTGCCGAACGTACTTGCTATAAACAACGCAAAACGGCATTTAACGATGTATATATTCAAATGATTAACAGGAATTTATGATCTAAAATAATCCTTAATCATAGGGGTACGTTATGAAGTTTTACAGATACTTTCGTGTGTAGGAACCAATAAATCAGCATCTTAAGGCTTCAGTCATCTCTGTTGTTAACTACTTTCTACAGTATTAAAGGTGACAACGAAAGAACGCCACTTGCGAGAACAATTTCATCAAAGCGTTATCTGAAATTGGACTCGTATTTCTAGGAGGCAAAAATGATAAATTTTATGACATATTTTTCATATTTTCAATTAAAGTTAGTAAGATAATTAAATTTTTTGTCAGGAAACAAGATTGTTTTGAATCTTTAATCAGTTTCCCTGTGTGACTGTCACTTGTTTTTACAGTTGAAGAAGTTTATCTTCAGTGCACACAGCGGTGTAATATGCATCTCTCTCTGTAGCTGATTTGATGTAGGCGATAATGCTGTAGAAGTAAATGCTACGATTTGTTTCTCAAACACTGACACAATTTTTCAAGACGAAAATGCACCTATCCATACAGTTGGCTTGTGATTCGATGTGCACGCTAGAGAAATAACTAACAATCTTCGAAAAACTACTACAAAATATTAATGTCCGATATCAGAGCGAACTTGGTACACGTCTGCCGCATCTCTTTTCATTCATGACAAAAATGTCTTACACAGTGTATCAAATGCCAACGAATTGTAGTAAATTTCTCAGAAAGATTTTGTAGGTTCTGATATTGCATTCAGCTACGAATCGTTATTTCATTTCGTCGTATATTTGTTTATGTTCAGTATCTTTACACTTAACTGTGAGTAAATGTAACGCATCTGTCACAGAGATTGAGTTATGAAATTGTCTAGTTGTATAGTGGTCCCAAATGTGCTTAAGCAATCAGAAATCACTGATGGACACTAGATTTATTGTCACTCTATTGTTTCAGCTCTACCGATAACAAGTCAGCTGTCAGCTCAAAATGCGACAGGTACAGCTGATTCTGTACAACAAGAGATAACAGATCAACGCAAAGTGTAAGTGTCGCTTTTGCCTTTGTAACTCTATGTTATTGCTCTCCTACATTTGAAACACATCTAATTATTATTTTTATTTAATTTTTGTGTTAACTGAGAAAAAGAGTCCAGGCAGAAAAATTCAAAATTTGATAATTTTTTGTTTCCATTGTTTCAGGGACATGACCACAGCTGCTAAAGAAGATGAAGGTTACATGATGATGTCACATTCCACAAGTCTTGTTAGTAACGGGAATTCTGCGCCTGAAAGCGGTGAATCTACTCCTACATCGCCAACGAGTATCCAAAACAGATCGACTACTGGCGCTTTTTCAGGGTCATTGAAACTCGGTGATGACGCTACAGCGGTTCCATCGGTCCCCGAGTTACAGCCAACCTCCACATCACCGTTTGCACTACCGAGTGGCAATGAAAACCTCCTGCAGCAGAATACGGAAGACACCGAGACTGATTATGGACACGTGCACACCTTGCCATCGCAACAAGGAGAGTTAATGCAGCGTAATGATCGTAAAAATTACGAAGATCCGTACGTGAGCTTCGTACCCCATACTGAAACCAACAGTCAAGCACCCACTATGTCACCATCAGCGTCGATCACTACACCTGGAGAGGTTGAGAATAACTCACAGCAGGATGGCAAATCCCAGACCACCACATTAGAGGACAACTATGAAGATGGTATCACCACTCCCCAATATGTGCCCTTCACACCTCCTGCTAATATCAAAAACTTCAAGGAGCAGGGTGGAACCTCACCAGCTAAGGATGTTGAGACATCCATGAGATCACCATCGACATCATTCATGACTCCAGATGAAAATGAGGTCATGTGGCAGAATGGTGAGCCCAACGGCACAAAAGTTGAGGCCAGTAATCACAATGATGCAAAGACCACTACAACCCTGGATGTGGACTACATACCACGCACTGATACAAATAATTTCAAGGGGGATGTTGATGAATTCAACGCTACTACTTCCTCGTCGTCTCAGGAAACTGGAACACCCACCATCTCACCATCAGTTCTTGGTGGTGAAGACGGACTCAAGCAGAAGAACGTTGAAACCACTGCTGGAACATTTGAAGCTAACTATGATGATGCAGGGTCAACCACACCTCACTATGAACACATCACATCACACACCAGTACTAATAATCCCAATGAACAAGATGGGAAATTCATAACTACTACTGAATCATCAGCTCAAGAAACTGGAATAATTGCCACTTCACCATCAACGTTGTCTGTTGTCGCTAATAATGATGTGAGTGGCACGCAACAAAATGGGGAACTCACCGTCACAACATTCGAGGTCGAATATGATTCTAAAGTGACCACCACACCACAGTATGATGATTTCATACTGCGCACTAGTACCAAGAATTCCACAGTACAGGACAATGATTTCAATACCGCCACGGTCTCGTCAGCTCAAGAAATCGTGACTACTACCACCTCCCCAACAAAGTTGTTCACTATTTCAAATATCGATGTGAGTGACACGCAGCAGAAAGGAGAAAACACCACTGTAGCATTCGAGAGCGAAAATGATGCTGAAGTGAGCACCACACCACAGTATGTTGACTTCATACACCGCACTGTTACCGAGAAGTCCAGTGAGCAGGATGATGATTTCAGCGCTGTACCTGCCTCGTCAGCTCATGGTGTTGGAATGACCACCATCCCGCCAGTAAAGCTATTGACGATTCCTAATGATGGCGAGGGTCTTACGCAGAAGAATGTTGAATCCACCGCCACAACATTGCAGACCGACTATGATGGTATGGAACCAACTACACCCCCGGCTGAACACTTTACGCCACCCACTGGCACCAAGAATTTCATGGAAGAGGCTGGTGAACTCGACACTAACATGCCTTCGTCATCTCACGATATTTTGCCTACCAGCACTTTACCATCAGTGCCAGTGGCAGAGCAGGCAGATGATGAAAATTGCACACAGCAGGAATGTGATTCCACTGGTACCACAGTTGCCGTGTATCCGGAAGATAACCTTACCACCATGTCACCACTAACGCCAGTCACCGTGCCTGCGGATGGTGGAAATATTAAAGAGCACAGTGGTGGACCAAATATCACCTTGAGTCCGGAACCTAATAAAGATGAGTCTACTACCACACCATCGTTCCCACAGCCTGTTAACGATAGTAATATCACATTGAAAATCAATAAATGTAAGGGCACCAACCTTGGTACCAACCAGGAAAAGCACTCCACGATGTCATTTCTAGCGATTTTCAAAATACTGGCAGGTATTAATGATAACCGCACGCTGATGTGTGACGAGCCAGATGTCACAACGACTACGCCAACTAATGAAGAGACCTCATATAACACAACAGCTAAACAAAACACTACAACTTTCTCTAAGGACGAAGCAGTGGATGGCTACAAAACTAAAAGCCATTATCCATCATACACTGGATCTTCTCCTGACGAATTACTAATGTTGTACAAACTACAGATTAGAATGCTCACGATAATGTCTATCACCTTAGTGGCGGTAGTAGCTCTCATTTTGATCAGCGTTGGATTCAAATACTGCAGGAAACATAGACGAGGCGACCGCACAGCAGTTTCTCCTCACACTGCTGAACCTCGTGAAGCACGTCAACCTTCCACATGTCAGGCTTCTACTTCCGAAGAGCCCGTTATAGGATTACGAGATCTGCTCTCTCGTGAAAAGAATAATTAGTGTGGTGTCCTCAAGTATGTGGGCACCTGGTGTCAACACTTCAAGTGATAACTATTTTCAGTGACTCGACCACCGTTAGTTGAACAATTTCAGTACAGTCAGTTATGTCAGTGACAGTCTTCGTAATTTTGATGAGTGTAGCGTAACTCGTGATAACCATTTACTATTTTCTATGATAACAGTTAACTGGACATACAAGTTTTACGATCTGAACTACGTCCTGGTGAACACGGCCACTGTAGTGTAGCTTTCATCTTCGAGAGTCTGTTTACGGAATGTAGTTTCTGATGACTTACTTGAAATGTTAATGAATTTAATTTCGAAATTTCCATCGTTCCTGTTGTTACATATTAAGTGAATTCACTGAGCATTGAAGGGATAATTATCAGGGCGTTGTTAAATAAAGACTTTTTGTGGTGACTCTGAATTTACAGTTGGCATTTAAAGTGTTGATTTTCTGTCTATTGTTGCATTTTGAACTATAGTTATGAGTATGGACAACATTTTAAGTTTGTGTTGCAATTCTCAACATGAAAAGTGTTCTTATGCGAAGCCAACTGAACCATAGGACAATAGATATTTTGAAGCTTGATTTTTTTTAGTTGCTAGTGTATTGAATGACTAAATATTTGCATCACACACCGCACAAAACCTGTAAAAATAAAATGTCTTTGTTTGCTAAATATATGTATTGTATATGTAAGAGAAAATAAATAGAAAAGCATTAAAATTATTTCTGAAGTATACAATTATTCACTTCCTTGAAATTCTATCTAAATAAGAGTTTCGCTGCAGCTACTGTCGAACATAATCTTGTATGCTGTCGATGAATATAAATTGACTAAATACTGCCACAATTCGTCATAATCTGTGAACAGTTTCATGTCTAGGTTGTTAGGAAACTTTCTTCAGGCAATAACAAATACCTTTTAAATGTTTATTAAGTTGTTGTTACATGATATAACCCTTCAGTTAATAACAAAACCGGTGTTGAAAAGAAGCTTCACATACAATAGAGCTTTTTATTACATACCCCTTGTTACATTCAAACTCCTTCATAATTGCTCCGGTGTGAGTTTTAAACTACATTCGAAGACAACACTCAATTAAAGCTGTAAATTGCAAATAAATTAAAATCTGAGTTATTAAGACCACCAGGTGATGGGAAGAAAATAAATCTGAAAACGTTTTAAAATCTTAATAAGCAATGGCGAGGCTCACTTCATATTTCTGTTTATTGGCTTAATTAAAGAATGAAATTATTTTAATGTGTAAGAGAACTGCAATCAAGTAAATCATTCTGATAAGAAACAGTGATGCTGTACAACAACCACAGTGAATTATATGTCTTTCTGAATAACGGGCATATAATGCAAGAACAAGATTCATCGGTAATGGTAAACTGTTAATAGCACTCAGACGAGAAAAGTACACAAATCTTGTAAGTGTAGTGTACATGAGTAAATGTGTGCGGCGGGGGGGGGGGGGGGGGGGGGGGAAGTTGATGTGAGAGCAGGGCGCTGAGAGGAAAAAATGGACCGATATGGGATACTCTTCCCGACTGCATTGTCACTATCGGAAATTACGGAGTTCCGATATAAGAACAGCGATGCTAAAACTGAAAATTGCTTGTACAGAGCTGACACTAACTGTATGATATTCTATCAGATGGTACAATATCCTACATAGAACAGGAACATACTTCCAATAGCCACTGCTTGGCATTTTCTGAATTAATTAAAGCAAAGGGAATAATTCTTTACTGCATTTTACTTAATGTCTGAAACAACCACGTTTCCAAAATGACAGCTATCGTTTGTTGACGGCAGTTATCAAACTAAATTTCTGCTTTCTATGCAAATCAGAAATTTAGCTTGATTATTTAGTTGCATAGAAACGTAATTTTTGCTGGAAGCGCACCAAACTTGCAAAAACTCGTGAAAATAATGTAATTGTCTCCATTCGATGGGAAAGATCGTTAGTCGCAGCCCAAAGAAGCATGCGAAGGCGAATTAAAAGTTATAGTCTAATCAGTAAGTGTAAATGGGTTAGCTAAGTTAGCTGCATTTGGCAAAATATTGACATTGTTGTTTATTTAAATAACTGAGATCAAATTTTATCTCTCGGTGGGCAGTTTTGTCGCTAGTTTTCTTACTTTTAACAACACTCCATCAGTAAATTATCTTTGTGGACCAGCAAAAAGCTAAAAAGAACTGAAGTATTTATCGAGATATAGCAAACGTAGTACATCTTGTTAATCTACGGCAGACATCTTCCTTTATTTTGGAGTGGAATCACTGCGTCTTAATTCAATCTTGAGAATCTGAGACATGGCAGTTGTAAACTTGTGGCCATACTGGCTCAAAGAGTAGTTGTTCTCGTTATGTATTCCACTTAGTGTAGCGTCCTTACGTAAATAAACCAAATACTTTACTACCCTAATGTAAATAAACGGTTAACTTGTTTTATCTGATTTGTTGACATTCGCGTTACGTAATGGCCAAGTCCTTTTAGCCTAAACTCGTAATTATTACCTTAATGACCATAATTTATGATCCAAAATGGCTGCCACCATTTCTGTTCATTTTATGAAAGTTTAATTTTAATTAAAATAATTTTTGATTTTGAAATGACAGACTCCCCTCTTTGATTCATGTTGTGCATTCCTATTGGTCACCCACCACCACCAAACCTCCCGCCCCCCCCCCCCCCCCTCAACACACTACCACCGCTGCTTTGAATATTCAACATGATGAGATGGAGTTAACATCTGTGCTTTGTACCTACATCTACATACACACTCCAGAAGCCAAGATATGGTGCATGGCTGAGGGTTCCTTATACCACTACTAGTCATTTCCTCTTCTGTTTTTATTAGCAAAAAGAGTGAAGGAAAAACGACTTATTATATATATGCATATGAGTCCAAGTCTTTCTAATTTTATCCTCATGGTCCTTACGTGAAATGTACGTTGGTGGCGGTAGAATCGTTCTGCAGTCAGCGTCAAAAGCCGGTTCTTTAAATTTCTCAATAGTGCTCTTCCAAAAGAGCATCACTTTCCCTCTAGCGCTTCCCATTTGATCTCCTGAAGCATCTCCATAATATGAGTTGCTCGAACCTACCAGTAACAATTCTGGCATTCCGCTTCACTGTCTTCCATTAATCCAATCTGTTGTTGATCCCAAACACTCCAAAAGTACTCAAGAACGGATTACACTAGTTTTCTATTTGTGGGGTCCTTTACACATGAAACACACTTTCCTAAAACTCTCCCAATCATTCGAGATCGACAATTTGGCTTCCCCTACTGCTGTTGTTACATGCTTACTTCGTTTCATATTGCTTTGCAGCGTTATGCTTGGATATTTAGTCGATGCGACTGTGCCAAGCAGCGCACTACTATTACTATATTTGAACATTATGAGTTTGTTTTTCCTACCCATCTGCATTAACTTACATTTTTCTATTTTTACAGCTACCTGCCATTCATTGCACTAACTAGAAATTTGGTCTAACTCATATTGCATCCTCCTACGCTCTTTCAACGATTATACCTTCCCATACATCGCAGAATCATCAGTAAACAGCAGCAGACTGCGGCTTACCTCTGTCTGCCAGATCATTTATATATATAGAAAACAACAGGTGTCCTGTCACATTTCCCTGCTGCACTCCTGATGGTACCGCCAACGAGAGCAGCGTACTGTGTTCTGTTGCTTAAGAGGTTGCAAGCCACTCACCTATTTTGCATGCTTATACCATCGTTAGCAGTCGGGAGTGTGGCACAGCGTCAATCGTTTTACAGAAAGTTAAGAATATAGAATCTACCTGTTGCCTTTCATCAAAGGCTCACAGGATCTCATGTGAGAAAAGGGCCGTTGCACGAGAGATGCTTTCTAAATCAGTAATGATTTGGGCACAGAAGCTTTTCCCTCTCAAGGAAATTTATTATGTTAGAAATGAGACTTGACACTTTGTCCTTGGTGATGGATTCTCGATAAATCCAAACTAAGTAAGAGACCATTGCTGTCAAGTACTCTTTGTAAAACGGAACTGGGATTCCATCAGGACCTGGTTACTTATTTCCTTTCAACTCATTCAATTGTTTCTCTACACCAACGATGCTACTTACTGTATCATTCATAGCTGAGTGTGTGGGATGGTCAAATGACGGTAGGTTCGTACGCCGATTGATCAGCACCAGAAAGTGTCAGCAGCAGCCGTAACAAATGCAGGAGCAACAGAGCTGAGCCACTGTTGCCAGGGAGGACAGAAAAAAGGAGACTCTTATTCGACTTTTAGTATAATCGTTCCATCTTCTCTCATTACTCATTACTATTATTATAACTTGTATCTGCTTCTAGTTTGTTATTATTTCTCCCAGAGCGCTGTTGAACCTTGATGATTACGATCCCACAAGATTTATGGGAGCCAATTGAGCTTCCACAGCACCTGTCTCATTTATCAGACCTCAGATTTCTAACACCTGATACTTCCTTCAACATTGAGTCTGCGACGCAGCAGTGCACTGGTGATATATCAGAGCAACAGGTCATAAAGCAACTCTTTTTCCAGAACTATAAGGTCCTGAGCTCCTGTTGCACCGACACTGGCACCACTCATTTCGGGGGTGGGGGTGGAGGAGGGGGAATTTAAGATGGCACAACTCACCTAATAAAGCGATGGTATACTCAGTAACGTGCAGTGTGAAATTGACATATAATGTGAGTGGGTGAGGATGTTCTCTAGTAAAGAGTTCAATGCGGTCTTATTGACTGAAAACCCGGAATTTAGTGGCATGAAGACTGTGAATTTTTCATCGAATGGAACTACCAATTTTTGATCTATTCTTTAACAAAACGAAAGGAATTTGGAATTAGAAATGGCTATATCTGATAACCAATTAATTTCTTGTTTATTCGCTAGCTATATTTTTACTATAATTCTTGATTTCTACAGACACACATAACATTTATTAGGAAACACAGAGATATCTTCATCTCTGGTAGGAACTACAACAATAATGACTTAATACTTTTCACACCAATGCTATTTAATAATCACTGGAAACTCTTTTACACTAAAACTAGTATGACTGCTTTGTCAGTCTTTTCTGAAATCTGTTATAGTTAACATTCTTTGATGTAGCTATTTCAACAGAAACTTTTTTACTGTTATCATTTGTGACATAGCTGACACAATACTTTTTTCACATATTTAATGCAGATGATTGGATATTAAATAAGGATGGTTCATTCTTCTTTAATAACTGAGGTTATTTATGTGTGAGACGAATAAAAATATATCTAGCACTAATAATGCTGGAACAGCTTGCAGTGAAATAAAAATAAGTAGTTTTACAATACATACTCACGTTCGCATATCCTGAGATTGTAGCCAGCCCACACACACACACACACACACACACACACACACACACATAAACGCACACCTACTTACACGACGACAAATAGTGCAAAAGCTATTCGACATACATTCATGCACGTGCAAAATATTGTCTACCACATGGTCTCGTGAGTCAATGCTTTTTTGGAGCACTATATACAGAGCATCTGCTCCACCACACAGGCAAGCCTTGTAGTCAGCAACCGTGAGAGCCACTGAGGCCACACAATTGACACCCTTCACCTGTCATCCGGTGGCACCTCTTGCTGTAAAGTATCTGAACATTTTCGAAATGGCTCCTACAAACTCCAAAACCGCCACACCTTCGCCTGGTCTTTCCTTAGGGCGATAACGTCCACGTTAGCTGGCTTTATACCAAAAGCATTATTTGCTGTATATCCAGATGTGTCGAACGCATCAGGGCGACATATTATTACTTCATATGGATTGCAGCCCTTCACATAACAGATGAAGCTTTCCGTATGCATACAATGTAACTTCAGGTCTGAGAAGTAACATTTAGCAAATTCATAATGAAACTGGTACATGCGAAGTTTTGAAAAGTCTAATATGCACATACTAACAGGACAAGGTTTTGTGAATTCTATCGAAACTTTAGCTTCTTCTTAGCGACTAACCCTTGAAAGAACATTTTGGCCCATCTAAAAGTTAGCCAGACGATATAAACCTCTGTGCTGTAACGCCCGTCCCAGAGATAAGCTATGTAGAATTCACTATGATTTCTCAAATTCTCCATTGTATTTCCGAAAATAGCATTATTCATAAACTTAAAAAGAATTCTAAGTTACACATCACAAGAGACCTCTGTTCAGTATTTACAATACTATAGTCATCCAACCAGTGTGATTCAAATCAGTATCTCTTGAGAAACTGAGACACTGCTGGAGATTTCTGTAGTGCATAGTATATTTCTGTTTCACCCCAAAGTCGTCATCGGTTTCGGGATTGAATTGTTGTGTGGAACTAGGTGCTCCAGACATAGTGGCAATTACCATGCAATGCAAACTACTAGGATATCTCAATTCTGCTTTCACGACATATGCTACACCACAGTCCAGTCTCACATACATGAATTTATATAGTCTGACCGTTTCACTATCGGACAGCCAAAGAAACCCTCCAACAGGCAAAGGATATTGCATAGCATGCTCGAATAAGTTGATAACATCCACATACAATATGTAACTTAAACTGTAAAATAAATTAAAATGCCCACTCACTTGTGGGTTATTTGCCTTGGCATGGCTATGGACAAATTGGCGAAGTGCCCCATGGATCCTATCTTCGAAAAAGAGCTGCATGTCGACATCGGTAAGTAATTCGATGTTGTTACATGTCTTCTCCAAGATGGCGCCCAACGAAATCCCATCCAAGTGTGATAGAAACAGGATCTAGTATATATTTGCTCATGCATTCATTCCATAATGTCTCGAAAATATCAGCTAGCAAATGTACAGTATCTCTTGAGAAACTGAGACAGTGCTGGAGATTTCTGTAGTGCATAGTATATTTCTGTTTCACCCCAAAGTCGTCATCGGTTTCGGGATTGAATTGTTGTGTGGAACTAGGTGCTCCAGACATAGTGGCAATTACCATGCAATGCAAACTACTAGGATATCTCAATTCTGCTTTCACGACATATGCTACACCACAGTCCAGTCTCACATACATGAATTTATATAGTCTGACCGTTTCACTATCGGACAGCCAAAGAAACCCTCCAACAGGCAAAGGATATTGCATAGCATGCTCGAATAAGTTGATAACATCCACATACAATATGTAACTTAAACTGTAAAATAAATTAAAATGCCCACTCACTTGTGGGTTATTTGCCTTGGCATGGCTATGGACAAATTGGCGAAGTGCCCCATGGATCCTATCTTTGAAAAAGAGCTGCATGTCGACATCGGTAAGTAATTCGATGTTGTTACATGTCTTCTCCAAGATGGCGCCCAACGAAATCCCATCCAAGTGTGATAGAAACAGGATCTAGTATATATTTGCTCATGCATTCATTCCATAATGTCTCGAAAATATCAGCTAGCAAATGTACAGTATCTCTTGAGAAACTGAGACAGTGCTGGAGATTTCTGTAGTGCATAGTATATTTCTGTTTCACCCCAAAGTCGTCATCAGTTGCCAACATGCCTTACAGGAGATATCGACGTCGTCGTCGTACAACAGTTTACAGAACCATAGATAACGTCGAACTTACTACAACAGTTGGGGACAAGAAGAATCTCATTCCAGTGAAGAGTGTTGCAGCCCGCGCTCTCGTCGATGGTCCTTGTGTATTTAATGGATGTTCTCTTAATTTTAGCTTGGATATTAACGATACATTCTCACATGGAAATGGATGGTTCACCGTTGCCATTGTAAGAGGTGGTAGTGGAGTGTCAAATGTTCCTGGACTTGAAAGTTTTCATGATAGAAATGTCATTGCCTATCCTATCTACCATATGTTTGAACTTGCTAATAAAGACTTTCGTAAATCTGCTTATGATTCTACGTCTCTACTTGTATTGTATACACGTAACAAAAGAAAACTCAATCCTAACGAACCTGTATTTATTAGGATTAAAGGTAAAGGTGTTTGTCAATATGTAAAGTTTGTTGGTAATTGTACTATATATTTTCATAAATAAAGATCTTATATGTGCTCAGATGCAATTGCATTTTTGCTGTAATTTCTTTTGCAAACCAGTATCGACCATGGAAAGCACAACCATTGTTTGAAATTCTGGACTTTAATAGATCCTTCGTATTGGCTGTATAATTTGAAAACTTGACGTAGCTAGACCCCCATTAATGGGTCATAGACATATGAGGGCACAACTGAGTTGAAGTACAGGGTGTTTACAAATGAATACCGGGATTTTAATGGTTTATAATATTTACTACATTAAACTTACAGTTATAAATGATACGTCAAACGAAAGAGCATCTCAAACACTTTTACCGAGAACCTTATAAATGTTCAATGTGAGCACCATTTGTCACACGGCACTTGAACTTTACTATACCCAAGCGCTGGATAGGCCGCAAGGGGCTCAATGACATGGCTATCTTTGCATGGGCTCCACGTTCACCCGACATAACGCGATGCGATGTTTTTCCTTTGGGGCTTTATCAAGGACCGTGTGTACGAGCCTCCGCTACAAGCAGACTTCCCTGAATTATGAAACCGGATTGAAGCACCTGTTGCTACAATCACTGAAGACACACTTATCAACGTTTGGGAAGAACTCGGCTATAGACTTGATGTGTGCCGTGTGACAAGTGGTGCTCACATTGAAGATTTATAAGGTTCTTGGCAAAACTGTTTGAGCTGCTATTTCATTTGACGTATCATTAATAACTGTAAGTTTAATATAATAAATATTATAAAGTGTTAAAACCCCGATATTCATTTGTAAACACCTTGTATATGGCAGAGTGCCTTACCAGATCATCTTTCCTGAATTTTGGAAAAACGACCTAGTATGCCACTAGGAATAGTCACACAACTCATTGACTGAATCGGCCAGCGATATGAAGCCATTTTCTACGCAAATGTAGAGAATTTATTTATCTTGCTCGCCATTACCGTCTTCTTTGAAAGGTATATTATTTGACAGCATAGTGTTGCACCACACATAATGGCAGCGTACAGAACTTTTGAGAGTTCACTTTCCAGGACAGGTACACACATGATTTGGAAAAGGTGTGAGTCTCAGTCACCTGCATTAGCGCTGCCTTTGTGAACAAACGAAATCCGGTACCCAAATGCGCCTGCAAACGTGGCTGAGTAGATCAAGTCAGACCTCAAATTTTTCAAAAAAAAGTTGAATTTAGTTTTTTGTACTGTATTTCAACTTAAAAAAGTACTGATGAATAATTTTTGTAATAAATTCATGCATACAGACTTTAATATATTTTGTAAGTAATTCGCACCAAATATTGTTAGAGGTGTACGTTAGTAGGTGATAATGAAGAGAAAAGCTGTCTCCATAGGCCTCTGTGTACAAGTAACTAAGATGGGTCAAGTGGCAGTATGAAGGTAGCAGCTTCCACGGCTATTTTTCGTCACTCACAGTCTGAACGAGGAGTTCGTTATATAAAATTCCTATGAGATGGAGACTGCAAATCCTTCCAAGCTGTTATAAAAATCAAACCCTACGATAAATCTATCACAAGCTTTAACGTGTAGGCCATTACAAAAATTATAGGAGCTCGCGTTCGTCAGCTGAAATAGAAATTTAGTAACACCAAATTATCGGATTTTAAATACGCTGGAAAGCTTACTGCTAAAGTTACTGATGAATTTGAGGTTGATGGACCTGGTCGTGGCATTTGTGGCCCAGGACACATCACTGATGCGATAGAGTACAGTGTTGTTGCCATCACAAAGTTGCCTCCAGACAGCACGCAGCTAAGAAGAAACGACACTGATAAGTGTCTTGTGTGTGTGTGTGTGTGTGTGTGTGTGTTGTGTGTGTGTCTGTGCGTAAATATTTCGGAAACAAGAATCTTATGCAAGTGTCAACAGCAATAACTTCTGTTACTTATGCAGAAATTCATCTGTGCTCACATTGCTCAATACGAATGTGCTGCCTCTTAGCAACGTATCTATATCCTCCTCCCCCTTCCCTACGACGATTCCATTATCAAGTGCGCAGAGGAAACAGAAACCGCTCACAAGTATTGAATGCTAGTGTAAAAGTTATTCTACAATAAGAATAAATTACTTACACTTCTCCCCTTTATGATGATGTAGTCCCACCCCCGTCAGCTCACAGAAGGATGTGGTGTTATGGCCTGGTATGGGTCATTCCACTCAATTTCCACTGCCACATCCTTTAAGCATTCCCCATGGCTACGCCGTTATCAATAGCGTGAATTGATATTATCATAGAAGAAGCACTCCGTCTTCAGGCCACAAGCGGCCCATCGGGACCATCCGACCGCCGTGCCATCCTCAGTTGAGGATGCGGATAGGAGGGGCGTGTGATCAGCACACCTCTCTCCCGGTCGTTATGATGGTTTTCTTTGACCGGAGCCGCTACTGTTCGGTCGAGTAGCTTCTCAATTGATACAACGAGGCTGAGTGCACCCCGAAAAATGGCAACAGCGCATGGTGGCTGGATGGTCACCCATCCAAGTGCCGGCCACGCCCGACTTCGCTTAACTTCGGTGATCTCACGGGAACCGGTGTATCCACTGCGGCAAGGCCGTTACATCACAGAAGAAGAAAAATCAATAATTAGTACTACTCGTGAACGTGCTCATCTAAGTTGGAGAACCAGCAATATGAGCTGTGGACGAAAAATGACCAAAAGTATCTCAATGTCCTGAACTGTGTTCCATGAAGTCCACATAACCTAAATATCTTGCAGATACTCCAATCTCGTTTCAGTACAGTCATCTGACGGTAAAAAATTGTTCTACAAGTGACCACTAGAAAACACTCCTCTGTACGGCAATAGCTCCATATATAAATCAATACCATGGTCTTAAAAATGTCAGGGAACATCTGCAACAGACATTAATGCTTCTTAACTCAAATTTATTACAATAAGTGACATTCGTGATGTGTTACCACTCTCAGTGGTATCTGACACAACTAATGCCCGTAGCCCCAACACATCAACCGTTGATGTATTCTTGCTACCTGGAAGATGTTTCAATAATCCATTAACGGTCGTTCACATCGCGCGTGCTTCTTCATGCACTTATTAATGAACTAACCATTTAGAAAAACCATGATTAAGAGCATCAGCTGCTTTGTCGAGTCCTCGCCATCAGCTAACCCCTCTGTAGGAATTTCGCTGTAGTCATGATGGTACGTTGATCTACGTGCACTTCGAAAACCACCTATCGGACATGTTATTTAACACAAAGTGACATTAAAAATATTTGTGCGTGACCGAGATTTGTCTACAGCACTGATCGTCATTGCTGACTATCGCTTAAGTGATGTGATATAACACCTTTTCAGTAAATATCAGTTAGCAAATCAGAACTTCATATTTCATGACGAAAATTTTTGTACTGGACTGGAACTCCAAACCGGCAACTTTTGTTAACTGAACACGAAATATGTTAAATATGGTTTCATTCCCAAGTAACAAACCTGGAACAACATTACGTCTGTGCTGGATGGCGATTCGAACACAGAACCTAATCCGATTGCTATGTAAGCACAGTCAAATGCCGGATATCGAATTTTCTCAGTTGTAGCGAGAAGTTTGAAACTACGAGACAAGTCAATAAGTTCTAACCTCCAGGAAATCAAACCCACCATCTATCACCGTTGTTTTCTATTCAAAAATATACATTAAATATCAGATTCTTTCACCAGCAGCGAGATGTGTACATGTAAGAATTAAAAATGACAGGTCGAAGAGTACTGTGATGACTGGGAATCGAACAACCCAAGTGTCGTTGTTGACTACACACGAAAATACGTTAAGTATCCATTTCGTTTCCACTAGTAGCTAGGAGTGGGATGTTTTATCTTGAAATGAGATGACGATAAGATCTGTGTCTCTCTGGGAGTCGAAATCGCCACATATTATTATTGGCAATGAATGAAGAGAAGTTAAAAATAGAAAAAATCCAACAAAATTAGATGTGATCATGCTAAAGCTTGACAGAACAATCCTGACACGCTCCTTACACGGACATCTAGCGAAGTTTGAAATATTGAACAAACAAAGAATTAATAGCACTCTGTCGTCATGATGGGACCAAATCCGGCGAAAGGGAAGATCCAACTTCAAATCACAAACTAGAACCCATATGTGCAATATCTGAAGCTGAAATAAAAGGTAGAATAAGGACCTTGTAACATTAAATGTTGTTTGGCCCTTAAACTAAACTAAAAATTCAAGTGTTAGTAAGATTAGTGGTGATGAAGTGTCTACATGCTGTTCTGTCATAGCACAACCTAATTTGTAGTCGTTAGCGAACCTGTGCCGTACATATACATGCATTGTTACTGTCACTGGTATACATTGGAACTTTTGTACATCAAGCGCAAATAATCCATTACTCTGTGATCTTTGCACTGTAATCATGCCTGTGTGGTCTGTGCTGATTCTTTATACGCATATATTAACATCTTACTGTACACTGGGTTTCTTGTTGCTGGGACTTTAATCAGCAACTCCATCCCGAATTTAATTATGTATCTATTGGTTCTGAAAGGAACCTGAAAGCGAATCTATTTGACAACGCTATAGGTAACGCTAACTGTACCCCAAAACCAACACATTCACTGCAGATGGCGATAACTGTTTGCTTTATCATGTCTCTAGCTGTGGTGTTATTTGCTTTTGTTCCGTTAAAGCTTTAATCATTCGTCCAGCAGTTCGTTTTCACTCCATATTTCAAATCATTCTTTGCAGTGGTGTTCAATACAATCAGTATGCAGTAAGGAAACGGCGTGTTCATCTGCTTATATCTGTCTCAAAACATAGGTTCTTCGTAACTATCTACATTTATTGGTCTAAGACACTGCCTTCAGCAACCCTAGTTCTTGATATGATAACCACGTTTCAGCTAACGACAGCAGTCACAAATTTTACCTCATATGGTGTCCTACGTATGAAAGGACCTTCAATCACACAATACCGTAAGTGCGCGGATTAAATTTCATGTTGTTCCACGTAGCAGCAAACCTACATAACATTCATACAGGTACCTGTAAGAGTTGCAGCACGAGGGGTGGGGAGAGGGGGGGGGGGAGGCTGGAGTTATACACTATTGGTATTTCGATTAATTGCGTCAGCTTGCATTGTCGAAAAGGGAGGTATCTGAGGGGCTTTGTATAACTGCGTGAATAAACAAATTATATTATACTCAGTCAGGATGGGGGCCGTATTTGAGTTGCTTTGTAAAGCAAGCAGATATGGATTGGCTCAACAAATAAAATCGCAAAGTTAAAAGAAATTGATGTAAATTAATGAATTTAGTTTCGATGGTTTATTATTCCACACTAAGTGGTTGAAACCAGCGGCGTATACAGACATTGGGTAACGAACAACCTATGGCGGTTACACATGGTATTCACTAAAGCACCTCACCGAAAAATTACTAAATTATTACGTAAGATACGGTTGATGGCCATCAAAATCATTATATCGTAGTCCCAGATATTTATGAACATCTGAATCACTCTCGATTTAGGTACTTCGAGAATTACAGTTACACACGTAGCCAGACCCCATTTACAAAGAAACAACTTAAAACCGGACGAAAATTCACCCAAAAAGTGACATGCGTGGCGTGTTTTTTAAGTAAGTACCGCTTTGAAATAAAAAAAAAGACGTGGTAAGATATCTCAATAATTTAATTTTTACATGAAATCCTATCCTTAATCTGCGCACTGACGCCATTATAGTCTGATTCTTCCTTGTTTACGTTGTGTACTGAGTGTTTAAGATTCCTCCGATAATCGTGAGTCCCGCCGACTGTGAAGTACGTGCTGTTATAAGATTTCTTAGTGCTAAAGGCCTAAAAGCGATTGATATTCATCGTGAGATCTGTTCAGTTTACGGAGAAAATATTATGAGTGATGGTATGGTAAGAAAGTTGGTGAGAGCATTTAAAGATGGCCACGTAAATGTGCATGATGAACAACGGAGTGGGCGTCCTTCGGTCGTTAATGAAAGTTTGGAGCAGGAAGTGGACAATAAGGTGAGAGAAAACAGACGCTTTACGATTTCCTCCTTGCGGGATGACTTTCCTAATGTTTCTCGTAGTGTTTTGTATGGCATTGTGACCGAGCACTTGAATTACCGAAAATTGTGCGCACGTTGGGTACCGAAAATGTTGACGGATGTGCACAAAACCAAACGTTTAGACAGTGCATTGACTTTCCTTGAGCGTTACCACAACGACGGTGATGATTTCTTAAGCCAAATTGTTACGGGCGATGAAACATGGGCGGCGTACGTCACACCACAGTTAAAGCAACAGTCCATGAAAGTTGAGCAAAGGCATCGTTTTCCTGCAAGACAATGCCCGTCCGCATGTGGCGTATCAGACCAAAGATCTCATCACATCTTTTCGATGGGAAACAGTAGATCATCCTCCGTACAGCCCCGATCTTGCGCCCAGTGACTACCATCTGTTCCTGCACTTGAAGAAACACCTGGACGACAGCGTCTTCAAGACGATGACGAAGTCAAAACATTGGTGATGCAGTGGTTAATAAGTCAGGCGGGAAAATTCTATGTGGAGTGTATTCAAAAACTGGTACAAAGTTATGACAAGTGCCTCAATATTGACGGAAATTTTGTAGAAAAGTAGATTAAGGTACAGGCTTTCATGTAAAAATTAAATAATTTAGATATCTTAGAACGTCTTTTCTTAATTTCAAAACGGTTCTTACTTAAAGAACACGCCTTGTAAAATTTCACAGAATCACTTTAATGAAACATTAAGACATTTTAGCACACTCTGGTACCCCACGTGGACTCAGAACAGATTCCACTTACCCACATGGCGAACACTGTAGCTCCAGTACAAGTAACAAGGAAAATGTTGTGGCGTAACAAGCTTGCTACGCCACACTGGGAAGAGAGCCGAAAGAAAGGCACGCGTACACACACGCCGACTGGTGTCAAGTCTGGAACAGGATAACTATTGAATGGTAGCAAGAAAAGTACGTAGCTGCTTTATACTTAACTTTTATTCTTTGATGAATACAGCGTTCTTCTTGAGACATTTATACGATAACTCTCAAACTAGGTAAGGCTAATGGCGCCTTGCTAGGTCGTAGCCATGGACTTAGCAGAAGGCTATTCTAACTGTCTCTCGGCAATTGAGAGGAAGGCTTCGTCCGTATATTCGCTAGCAATGTCGTCCGTACAACTGGGGCGAGTGCTCTATCGTACATCGAGACCTGCCTTGTGGTGGCGCTAGGTCTGCGATCACACAGTGGCGACACGCAGGTCCGAAATGTACTAAATGGACCGCGGCCGATTTAAGCTACCACCTAGCAAGTGTGGTGTCTGGCGGTGACACCACAGAAAATGGCTGGATTTTATAAGATACCTGAATGAAAATACTCTGTCCATCTTACAGATAATTAATCAACCGAAAAACTCTACATTTCTATTTGTTAACCTTGACAGAATGAGTCAGAGCGAAAATGTGCTTATGACCATGGTACAAAGAAACTATTTAATATTTCAGCTTTACCCCACAAAATTTTTGTAATTATGCAAGAGCTCGACACGGTTTCTCAAATGAACATATTTTACTAGCAGTTATTTCCCAAATAGAGTGCAGAGCTGATGGCCCAATGGTCACCCTCACAATTTACCAACATGATCTTCTAACAATTCCCTGAATAAGCTCGCTCTAAAGTACTTATTACGAGAGTTATCTTTGATGATATAACTCATATTTGTACCTTATATTCGTCATATCAACAAGAACTCCACAGCAGTGTCCTCACCTCAGGCCTGCTCATCTAGTAGTGCTCCAGCACGGTGGACTTCGCCGGCCGTGTGGTAGAGCGGTTCTAGGCGCTACAGTCTGGAACCGCGCGACCACTACGGTCGCAGGTTCGAATCCTGCCTTGGGCATGGATGTGTGTGATGTCCTTAGGTTAGTTAGATTTAAGTAGTTCTAAGCTCTAGGGGACTGATGCCCTTAGAAGTTAAGTCCCATAGTGCTCAGAGCCATTTTACAGTGGACTTCCGGAGACGTCTCCTTGTTCCAGTTGCACGGAGGGAACCTTTACTATCGGCTGTAGCCAACAGCCACCCTCTACTCTCGATTCTGTCGATCTTTTCCGAAGCCTACAAGCAATCTCTTTGCATAGCTTTCCTACAGTTTATACTCTGTCAAAGCCAACTACACTCTATGCTAGGTACTTCCTCGCCTTTGTGTATGCCATCACCTTCAAACTACATGCAATCTCAAAAGCTCGGAAGGGTAAAAACCGGCAATGAGAGGTGTGACACATTAAAATAAAACACAGATGGGTTAATTCTGGTGTCAAAAGGACATATTTCATAAGTATAAATTCTTGTTATACCACAGAGAACAAGGACAAGCAGTCTAGTGATACTGTAATATGACTGGCATGCACGTGGTGTAAATGGAGCGTACCGACAGTACCGCTTCTGTCAACCTATTATCAAGCCGCCAGACCACGGAACTCCACATATGGCTGAGTCATGATTTTGTCGTAGCACAGGGGCGTTACAATGGATGAGAATACTGACTTTCTGACTTCCTGGAGTGGCTAACACTTTTTTCAGTAGGTTCATTTCTTGCTCTCGACCGAATCGCCATTTCCCAGCTGCCTCAGCTACCCAGACCGTACACTCAACTTAGTTTTCTTAACCACTGAAGAAAATCACATAAACATTATATAAGCAAATTCAATGCACAAGCTTCCACAGGAAACGTTGTGCCTGCTACGGCTAGTCTACTGCACTGAAAGTTCATAGTCAATATCGCGTGGTGCAAAAAAAAAAAAAAAAAAAAAAAAAAAAAAAAAAAAAAAAAAAGTTGTTGACGGCAACTCTTCCGTAATTCAGTAAACTTAAAGTCGGCGGTCTGATAACAGCATCAATCTGTTCGAAGCTCGGAAATAATATACTTCATTTTATAAACCACCAGTAACAGTAATACTTTGGGAAACCGTTTCCGTGAAGGGCTCATGCTGCCTGTTGTGATCTGAACAATTTCTACTTCACCGACTTCGCCCGGCTGACGCTAGCTGGTTTCAGCCCTAGGTGATTGCGACGGATCGCACCTTGTACCTATGATCTGCAGCGGATGTTTCTAAATTCACACTGACAAGCATAAATCTATTTAATGTTGCGGTATGGTTTTTCAGTATGAAGTACTTCCTGTAAGCTTTGTGTACACCATGTAGTAGCAAAAACGTTGTAACCATGATTTCACATCATATGACGTCAGGAGTAATAGGTATGTAATCTACTAATTCCAGGAAAATTGTAAGTTAAACAGGAGTTTGATGCACGAGAGGCTCCATGCCCTCTTTTGCATGTCTCCTCTCACTTTCATCAATTTTATTAATGTTGTATGTCATTGCACTGTAGTAACAGACCGAATAAGGTTATTGTAATGAGAGTATTTGTACGGCATGCAAAATTCGTCTGAATTAAAGAGGTACAAACTCTCCCCAGCCACGGCACCTCACTTAATACTGCGACCCTTGCCTCGGTTCTTTCCTGTGACTGCTGGGACTCTGTCAGGACTTAATCGATAATTTTTATCATTAAAGAAAAACATTATAATTAGTTTTGTTTGTTCTAATCATAGTTCGCGATAGAAATATTTTGCGGCTAGCGTATAATAGCCATTGATTTTGTTCCTTTATTTAGTAATTTCATGTTGTTTTATTTTGTGTGTGTTGGTTGATGTGTGTGGGTTCTGTACCACATCACATTCCGCTGAAACTGACAGCGTTGCTTCGGCGTTGAATTTGTTTTGGAGGGGTTGTTTTATCGACATTTGTACTTGTGAATTAAATTATTTTTTTTTTAGTATTAGGAGTCGATTAGTGCAATTTTTGTGTCAAGTGTTATATAGGGTTTTCGCTGTTACACTTTTGTTGTTGTTGATGTTCCGTGAATGAATGTTCACTCGTAGCAGGGCGCGACTGTTGTCGAACGCATCTCAAATAAATAGACTGCACAAGATGGGGCAGGATCAGGGTAGTATCAGGGTTGAGCCAGATGAAGAATTCTTAAGTTTTCCTGCGGGACGGGAGACGTGGAACACGGACGTTAGACGCGAATCGTAGGCAGACCGAGAACAGGAGGATGTGGACGGTGAAATCAGTGAGAAAGAATAGGACGTAGAAGTGAACAGGCATGTGGAGGCTCTTGTTTATATAAATGAGAACACAAATGCGAACATACCGAGGAAAATTCGGACACGACAGTATAACAGTGCTCAAGTATCTACAGTAAAATCACCAACTGGTGAAGAGGGACCTCGTCAGCCGAAAGGATTTATTATTAGAGATTTTGGGGGTGGTAAAGGACATAAAGCAGAGCCTAGAAAAGGAAATGGATGAAGTAGAGAATAAGGTACCTGCGGTTGTGCACGAAGTGAAGAGTGAAATAGCAAAGGTAGGTAAGACGTGTGTCGAGGCGAAGAAAAGGGCCGTTCAGGCCAAGAAGGAAGCAGAGCTAGCAAGGGTTGAAGCAGCTGGGGGCAAAAATATGGCAAAAGTCGCAAATAATCGTGCAAGAATCGCTAGGCGAATTGGACACGTGAATGCTGTAGGAACTGATGCAATAAAAGCCCGGGGGAAGAAAGCACTTGCGAGTACAACGCAAAGAATGGAAAGCGTGGAATAACGCGTTGCGAGTACCACCCAAAGGTGTGAAAGTGTAGAAGAATGTGTAGCACACCTGGAATGCCAAGTACAAATTGGTACACCGCGTCCAGAGGTGACGACTGGCGGACATGGATGTGTGGCGCTGGACGACGGCCCACCGTGCACCGGCTCGGCACAAGATAGTGGACTACCAAGCGCGCATGGCAGCCCAGAGAGCGAACGGACGCAAAATTACAGATCGATCGGGGTAACAAACGCTCAGTTCAAGTGTCATTATGGGGCAGGACTTCAAAAAAATGGTTCAAATGGCTCTGAGCGCTATGAGACTTAACATCTGTGGTCATCAGTCCCCTAGAAATTAGAACTGCCTAAACCTAACTAACCTAAGTACATCACACACATCCGTGACCGAGGCAGGATTCGAACCTGCGACAGTAGCGGTCACGCGGATCCAGACGGAAGCGCCTAGAACCGCACGGCCACACCGGCCGGCAGGGCAGGACTATGTGGTCACAGCACGCACCAGGAGATGTCAACTCGCGTCGAACGGACGGGTGCGTTTGATACTAGAACCAATAGAAATGTGCAAGAAGGACCTTAGTCTTGATTACAAACACTTTTTATCGGTCCTCAAATTCAAAACTTTTTGGGAAAATCGAGGCTCACATCACCAAAAAATTTGGCTGTCACAGTTTTCTAACACGCTACCAATATCTTGGCCATTGACAGCAGCATTAGAATTTATCTGCGGGCACATCGAGGGCACGGTAGGTGAGAAAATGCACGGTGTTGCGGGTACATGCCGAACGTACCTGGAATTCACCGACGCGTTTCTCGGAACGTATTGGTCACGCGAAATGCAAGACCGAATAAAACAAGAAATCATTTGATGTCAATATCTTGAAGCGTCAGGATACAAAAGCCCCACGAAGCTATTTGAGGCTTTAGTTAGAAAGAATCAGTTTCTTGATGTACCACATAGTGATGGTGAAGTAATTAAGTTCTGTTTCGCGAATATGCCAAGCAACAACCAGAAAGCGCTTATAGGAAAGTGCGGAGCGAATATTGAAACATTCAAAAGCCTTCTGCGCGTGTAGGAGTTAATTTTTGAAAAAGAAGCAGCGCATGATCGAAGGAAAGGGCAAAATAACTATTACAATGGCGACTTTCGTGGAGCACCGCACAATAGCAACAACAATGACGGGAGGAATGAACGCGATGGAACATCCTATAGGCAGAACTATGGGAGACAAAATTCATAACGGCAGAGTAACTTGCAGAGACAAAACGATACCCGCCAGTACGACGCGAGCTGGAGGCGCAGAGATTCAGATGAACAGCAGGATGAGTCAATCGAAATACATGGTTCTAACCCGAGTTACAATCACCGAAACAGAAATGAAGGGCGAGATTGATGCCAGGACCGTGCGGAATTGGCTGAGGGAAAATAACACAAATACTCGGACAGAGCCGTTAACGTACGTTGAAATGCAAGGAGCGCAAAAGCGTTGTTTTTGTATTGGAAAAAAAAGGGTGTTGCCAGTGTGTGGAACAAAAGGGAAACATTTGTAAGATTGACTCGGTTAGAAAGCATCTTTCTGTTGTGTACATATTAGACATTAACTGTGGTAATTACGTTTTTTTTATATTCTTTAACATGTATATATGTAACTTGTATGGGTTACGAAGCGACATATGATGTTGCGCGATATTGGTTAACGCAGAAAGCAAAGTGTCGGTCTAACTCACTTTTCCGGAGTTTCCGTTACACGGGGGAGCCATCACTCTTCCGAGTAATTGGTAACACAGACTGAATCTTCATGTGTGTTTTGTCTTTACACCATACCTATTACTGTGTCTTTGTTGAGGAAGAGCCACTGGGTGCATATCAACAGTGTTCTGGGCACGCATTACCATTTGTTGGTTTTCGCGGTATTTGTCACTGGCGTTATGGGCACACAGTTGCAGTGTTGCACCTACACTCCTGGAAATGGAAAAAAGAACACATTGACACCGGTGTGTCAGACCCACCATACTTGCTCCGGACACTGCGAGAGGGCTGTACAAGCAATGATCACACGCACGGCACAGCGGACACACCAGGAACCGCAGTGTTGGCCGTCGAATGGCACTAGCTGCGCAGCATTTGTACACCGCCGCCGTCAGTGTCAGCCAGTTTGCCGTGGCATACGGAGCTCCATCGCAGTCTTTAACACTGGTAGCATGCCGCGACAGCGTGGACGTGAACCGTATGTGCAGTTGACGGACTTTGAGCGAGGGCGTATAGTGGGCATGCGGGAGGCCGGGTGGACGTACCGCCGAATTGCTCAACACGTGGGGCGTGAGGTCTCCACAGTACATCGATGTTGTCGCCAGTGGTCGGCGGAATGTGCACGTGCCCGTCGACCTGGGACCGGACCGCAGCGACGCACGGATGCAAGCCAAGACCGTAGGATCCTACGCAGTGCCGTAGGGGACCGCACCGCCACTTCCCAGCAAATTAGGGACACTGTTGCTCCTGGGGTATCGGCGAGGACCATTCGCAACCGTCTCCATGAAGCTGGGCTACGGTCCCGCACACCGTTAGGCCGTCTACCGCTCACGCCCCAACATCGTGCAGCCCGCCTCCAGTGGTGTCGCGACAGGCTTGAATGGAGGGACGAATGGAGACGTGTCGTCTTCAGCGATGAGAGTCGCTTCTGCCTTGGTGCCAATGATGGTCGTATGCGTGTTTGGCGCCGTGCAGGTGAGCGCCACAATCAGGACTGCATACGACCGAGGCACACAGGGCCAACACCTGGCATCATGGTGTGGGGAGCGATCTCCTACACTGGCTGTACACCACTGGTTATCGTCGAGGGGACACTGAATAGTGCACGGTACATCCAAACCGTCATCGAACCCATCGTTCTACCATTCCTAGACCGGCAAGGGAACTTGCTGTTCCAACAGGACAATGCACGTCCGCATGTATCCCGTGCCACCCAACGTGCTCTAGAAGGTGTAAGTCAACTACCCTGGCCAGCAAGATCTCCGGATCTGTCCCCCATTGAGCATGTTTGGGACTGGATGAAGCGTCGTCTCACGCGGTCTGCACGTCCAGCACGAACGCTGGTCCAACTGAGGCGCCAGGTGGAAATGGCATGGCAAGCCGTTCCACAGGACTACATCCAGCATCTCTACGATCGTCTCCATGGGAGAATAGCAGCCTGCATTGCTGCGAAAGGTGGATATACACTGTACTAGTGCCGACATTGTGCATGCTCTGTTGCCTGTGTCTATGTGCCTGTGGTTCTGTCAGTGTGATCATGTGATGTATCTGACCCCAGGAATGTGTCAATAAAGTTTCCCCTTCCTGGGACAATGAATTCACGGTGTTCTTATTTCAATTTCCAGGTGTGTATTTTCAATGAAGTTTTTTTTCGTTGGCGTGTTGGGCACGCCTTAGCGCGTTTCACCATACTCTTAGGGTTTGGAAGCGGATATACAAAGGTGGCCATTGTGCCCGCCCATGCCGCTGCTGCTGGGCGCAACCTTTCTAGGAGTGTGGCTAGTTTCTCGTACGATGGTACGGTTCCAAAATGGCTCTGAGCACTATGAGACTTAATATCTGAGGTCATCAGTCCCCTAGAACTTAAAACTACTTAAACCTAACTAACCCTTAGGACATCACACACATCTATGCCTGAGGCAGGATTCGAACCTGCGACCGTAGCGGTCTCGCGGTTCCGGACTGAAGCGCCTAGAACCGCACGGCCACCGCGGCCGGCACGATGGTACGTCACGTCTCTGAACGTGTGCGGTCGCAGGGATTTATCATATGAGCGGTGTAGTGCAGAAGATATGGAGTTCCTCAACAAGTCCGGTAACTGGTGTCTTGGTGTGAGACCTAGCACGCAAGAGAAGTCTAAAAGTATGATATTTATAAGAACTTGTTTTTGCATTGTAAATTGCGAAGTCTGCCGTGTTATTTTTGTGTAAATTTTCCACCGTAAGTTTCAGTACATCCAGTTCCATCTCAGATAAGTAGCTTCCAACTCAGCGTATCGGGCATACCACAGACAGCAACATCCATCGAGTTGTCTCAGCGGGGCAGGACGGGGGAGTATGTATGGTAAACGGGTGTAGCCGATATGTTACATATAACATATTTACTAATTTCCATTGCTAATGCAATTGCAGCTAATTTTATCTCGTCTAATATGTGTTCATTGTGTATTTGTGTGCGGCAGCTATATCTTGAGCAGTTTCAGGGATCCATCGAGGCCTTTGGGATCAGATGTGGCGAGGGACGTGCAGTGGCGCCTGTAGATAGCGTAGTTAGGGAAGTTAAACAGTCACTAGTAGTTGTGAGCATGCTCCAGTGATGGGTAGGGCATAGTTGGGATTAAATATAGTATTTTAGGGTTATGGGTAGCGTACTTCAGCTTTTATTTATCTTAATGAATCCATAATTACACACAGACACACACACACACATACACACCAGTATTAACAATGGGCCCATAGGTTAAGTCACTATTCTTTATATGTAATACTATGGTAAATACTGTAAACAGAGTATAAGACTTTTTATATTGAATTAGTGTAACAGTTTTATTCGTGTAAATATTCATTTCTATTAATTTTTTTATTGAATGTACAAAATACTACGTGAGACAATTGTACGAAATTCTAAATGCTGTATTTGCAAAATGTTTTGGGGAGGCACGCTTTATAAAAGAATTTAAGTATTGTGCAGGTACTGGGAACAACGAGTAACAGCTGGGCGAGAAGTGACGCTACAAGGTGCTCGGTGTGGATTAAATGGGCCCGAGCGGCAGGGAGACGCCTGAGGGAGGCGGCTGTAAGTCAGGACACATCTCCCCTCTCCCCGACGGCTGAGAGGCGCGTGCCGCCTACCTGTTCAAAAATGGTTCAAATGGCTCTGATCACTATGGGACTCAACTGCTGTGGTCGTAAGTCCCCTAGAACTTACAACTACTTAAACCTAACTAACCTAAGGACATGACACACATCCATGCCCGAGGCCGGATTCGAACCTGCGACCGTAGCGGTCGTGCGATTCCAGACTGTAGCGCCTTTAACCGCTTTTTTTTTTTTTTTTTTTTTTTTTTTACCGTAGCGGTCTTCCGGTTCCAGACTGCAGCGCCTTTAACCGCACGGCCACTTCTTTTTTTCTTTTTTTTTCTTTTTTTTTCCTTTGCCTTTCGCGGGCAAGTGCTCTACCAACTTTTTTTTTTTTTTTTTAAATTGCTCTACTAATTGTTTTTAAGAAAAACAAATAAAAACCTCTTGGGTATGAAAATAAAAGACGACGTTCTTCATAAATAACACAATATCCTTTGAAAACGTAAAACATAAAAGGTAGCTATATTTCCGCAACGGCCTTCTTTTGTATTTGTATGTTTTTTGGTAATATAAATGAGTGTACAGTCTCACCATCAGCAGCATTTATTTTTTTATTTTATTTTATTTTATTTTTTTTTTATTTTTTTTTTTTGGAGCACAAGAGAAAGAAAACAAATAGGCTGCAGATAGAGAGCTATGTGTGAAAGGGATAAACATGTGTAAGGAGAAAAAAAAAACTTAGATGAGGAGGAGAAAAGAGAACTGAAATAAAATAGGAATACTTTCCGCGCCATGCTCCACTTTGGCGCGCCAGCAGAACAAAATGCATTCTATCATTGACCATTGAAGGGGAACGTGGGATCGTCCAGCCTTGGCTGGCACGGTTCGTTGAGATTCCAGCTTTGAGGCAGGTTGGTGAAAATGCTCTGTAACTAGTTCGCGAAAGTGGCCCGATAGTGTCGATGCCGGCGAAGGGTGTGGTGATACACTTGGAGGCGTGTCCAAAAGTCCGCCGGATCGACGATGTCGTCTCGGAAGAGGTAGTCGACAGCCATGTCACTGATCCATGTGATGGCGTGCCACTTGGCCGATGGAAAGTACGTCGTGTCGGGATATATCATCATAGTGGGAGAAACGTGATGTGGTGGTACTCGGAGGTAGAAAGCCACAATCTTCTGTACGAGGGTCCAGACAGCTGCTGCTGGCCCACACACAAAACGATGTAAATCTGTATCTTCGACATTGCACTTGAGGCACAGGGGTGAGTCCACCAGTGCGATGCGATGCAGTTTCTGTCTTGTAGTATACTTGCCGTTGACGAGAAGGTACCTCATAGAGGTGGTGTCAGTGGTGTGATATGGTTGGTGGATCGTTTTCCAAACTGTAGGCCATGAAACCTGGGGGTGACGTGTTTCGACGGGGTTGCGGGTTGGAGACTCTCGGAGAAGGCGGAAGATGTCGCGGGTGGTCGTCTTCCTGGTCCTGGGGAGCTCGGTGCATATGTAGCTTTACTCCAAAAAGAAACGGCCGATATGTGACATCGGAAGTGGGATGTGTGCCAAAGACGTCGGTGGGCGTCTCGAAACAGGCGCGAGCTCGGTGGTCAACATTCCAGTAAAACTACCATTTAGGCTTTTCCATAACCGGAGCATAGTATTGGTGTAAAGTGCCGTTGTCCTGGCTCTCACATTAACCAGATCGAGGCCACCGTCCCGCTTCGGTAATGTGAGAGCTTCATACTGGACTTTAAAGATGTGTCCAGAACAAATGAAATAGCCGAATGCCGCCTGTAACCTGGCCGCCATTGTCGCAGTGATGTGCAGAATCTGCGCTATATGGGGTATCCGAGCTGCCAGATGGGTATTGACGAAGGTGACTCTCTGGCACATATTCAGCGGCCGTAGTATGTGGTTTTGTATGTTCGCCCGGATGCGTTGCAGCAGCGCACGAAAATTGATCGCCGAGGTGCGGCGAATGTCTCGCGTGTACACCAATCCGAGACAACGAATGGTGTCTACCAGTTGAAATGGAACTACGCTGTCTGCGGGAAGGCCGCGGCCGATCTTCATGGCGCATGATTTTGCCACGTTCATAGCGCTCCCTGCCCCTGCACTGTAACGGGTAATCCACTGCATCGCAGCTTGTACTTCAGCCGCTGAACGTACGACGAGGGCCAAGTCGTCCGCGTAAGCTCGGCAGCGGAACATATGATCCCGGAGTGGAATACCTGTCAAACGTCGCCGTAATCCGCAAATGAGTGGTTCCATCGCAATGGCATAAAGTACCGTCGACAAAGGGCAACCCTGCCGTACTGAGCGTTCAATCCGTATAGGTTCTGTAAGTCTGCCGTTGACGAGAAGTCGGGACGTTGCTCCACGAAGGAGCCGCATAATCACTTGCGTGAACGTCGGGGGAGTTGCCATTCGGTCCATCACTGCGTTGAGGAATGCATGATTGACGCGGTCAAACGCTTGTTTGAAGTCGATGGAGATTAAAGTGCCTGGCAGTCGCGAGTGTCTTGCCACAGCGATCACATCTCGATATTCACTGAGGGCCGTCTGTATATTACGATCGCCGCCTAAGGATGTTTGTTCGTGGGAGACAATGTCCCGTAATACATGTTTGAGTCGCACTGCCAGAAGGCGTGTGAAAATCTTGAAGTCCGAATTGAGTAACGTGATCGGCCGATAACTGTCGAGTCGTGTTCCTCCTGCGGGTTTCGGGACTGGTACAAGTAAGCCTTCCATGAACATTGGGGGCGGGTTCGCCGCGCCGGACAAAAGTTCCCAGTACATGTTCCTCCATCGTGGCATCATCAAATCTTGGAAGGTTCTGTAAAATTCGAGAGGTAAACCATCCGGGCCGGGAGATCGATTCAGAGACCCCTTGGCCGCAGCGCGTTGGACGTCGTCGGTGGTCACTTCAGCAGTCAGGCGGGTTGCAGCTGCTGTGTTTAGAGTACCAAGTGTCTCATGGGCAACCTCAGCAATGGCCTCTGCACCGGCAGGTACTTCTTGATAGAAAAGTCTATAGTGCGTTGTGAATGCATCCGCAATGGTAGCTTCCGAAGTCAGCCGTCGTCCATCAGGTAAGTCTAAAGTTGTCATTAAAGCCTGTCGGCGTCGACGAACATTTTGAACAATATGATGCATAGAAGGTTCTTCAAAATTAATCCTGTCTTGGCTGCGTGCTCGTACAATGGCTCCCTCTAGACGGCATCTGGTCAAGGATAGAATCTTTGCCTTGATGCGTTGAGCTTCTTTGAGGCGATCCGGGGATGGAGGATGATCCATGAGTTCACGTAGAGCGCTATAGTAGAAATCAGTTGTATGGTGATTCCACCTGGCTTTTGCTCTGCCATAGTGTGTCAATGTGCGTCGGATGGCAGGTTTGGCGCACAGCAACCACCACTGCAGTGTGGTCTCGTAACGCATAATGCGTTGAACACAGGTGTGCCACGTGTCGGTGACCTGTTGTCGACATTCAGGGTCCCGCAGTAGCGCGACATTGAGTTTCCAGGGTCCTGCACTGCGCCATATAGATTGTCGACGTAGGTTCATGGTACAGATATAGATGTCATGATCCGAAAAGGCAGACGGCCAACGTTCCGCGTCGAGGAGAACTGATTTTAGAGCGTTAGAGATGTATATTCTATCAAGTCGGCTGGCGGAGTGGCTCGTGATGTGTGTATACCCCGGGCGGTCGCCGTGTATCACTCGCCAAGTGTCGAGGAGACGAAGGCGGCGGACGAGGAAGCGAAGTTCGGGACGTGTGGTGAAATGGGGATATTGGTCTGTGCGCTCGAGAACACAGTTGAAATCTCCACCTACGATGAGATGATCGTATCGACCGAGGAATAAAGGCGTGATATCTTCTGCGTAGAACTGGGAGCGATCCCTCCGTTTATCAGTGCCCGATGGGGCGCAGAGATTTATGATTTTGAGTCCTTCAACTGTTATGGCCACCCCTCGCGCTGTTGGGAGGTATGCGATATCGGAAACAGCAATTCCTTCCAGGAGGAGGATGGCTGCGCCTGTGTGTTCCATAGCTGCAGGGGCGGCGTACGTCTCATATCCATAACACCCAGTCCAAGTCGCTGTCCTCAGTTCTTGTAACAGGGCGATGTCGATGTCCACTGCTCTTAGCGTGTCACAGAGCAGTTGAAGTTTAGCATGGGAGCCGATATTATTAGTATTGATAGTAGCTATTCGGTACGCCTGATGGGAGATCCGTGCTGGTGAAGATTGTTGTTGTGGATGCTGGAAGTCCATAGAAGTCGCAGGATTCGCCGTAGAAACTTCCCCCATTTTAGTTTTGGTCTAACGGAGAAACAGATCTCATTTCCGCATCAGATGGAGGTGGGAAATCCGTGTCATCCGCCCATGAAAGGTGTCCGACATGTTTGACATCGGCGAGAGGTGGCAGCGCTGGCCGAGTCGGCTCAATGGCGTCGGTGACAACAGGCGTGCTATGTTCCATGGCTTCTGGGCGCGGAGCTTGCGCCCGATCTCCGTTGGACGGTTTACCGCCTTGTGGATGACGTGTCTCCGTGGCAGAGGAGAAGGTGTTATCGTGTTCTCCGTCGGAGTGATTTGGCATCTCGTCGTCCTGCGGAGGGGGCTCAATGGTCGAGTCTGATGTCTTGCGGCGTTTTTTTCGTCGTTTGGGCGACTTCTGCTTTCGGCAATGAGTTTCGGTGTGTGAGGAAGGAAGAGATTCACGTCGTTCCGGTACAAAAGCCGCTGGTGCTATGATGCGGTCTTCATTCTCCAGAACACTCTCATTGGTATCCTTGTGATCTTCTAGCGTGGGTGTGTCCGGCTGTTGGACATGTTCACGGGCGGCATCGCCGGTGTCAAGGTGCTGGAACGCCTTCGGGTGTATCGGACCAGAGAGACGCTCGTGAACGGCGCCTTGTGAGGGCTGGACGTGCAGTGTCGCCGCATAGGTGACTCGAAGGGTGGTCACGGTTCTGTCGGTGTTCGTATCGTCGGGCCTTAGTTGTGTGATGCGGCGTTGCAGGCATTCATTACGGACGTGGCCTTCTTGGCCACAACCGGAACATGTTCGAGGTTGTCCGTCGTAAATGACCACCGCACGGCAGCCGCCGATAGAAATGTACGATGGAACGTGCCGTTTGAGATCGATTCGGACTTGTCTCACACCATTAAGCACCGGTTACGTCGTAAACTGTGCCCATGTCTCGGCTACGTGGCTCTGGACTTTTCCGAACGGACTTAGCGCCGCGATGACTTCATCTTCCGTCACCTCGAAAGGCAGTTCGAATACACGGATCGTCCGAAGGGCAAGTCGTGCATGGTCGACATCCACAGGCCCGACGTTTCCGTCGGAGTGCCGAAATTTTAGTCCTTGTCGCGTCCTTTGAATGATCTCGTTGCAGGCAGCGTCGGAAGTCATCTTAACATAAACGACGCTGCTAGGTGTATGCCGATGAGTTCGTCACGCGGGATCTTCACGTCTTCGCGTAGGAAGCGTTCGACGGCCAGTGCTTTGGGTCGTGCGTATTCGTTTGAGAAGGTGAACTTAAGAGTGTTCTTCCTGTAAGAGTTGGCCATTACAGTTTGTTCGACTGAGAAGCGCTGTGACGAGGAAGTAAACAAAACTCTCCGCGCGCGCAGCGGCGTGGACGGCCGAGCGCGGTGCGCACAGCTGCCCTGCCGAACGCAGACTGTGTCGCTCGGCCACTCCGGCCGGCCTACCTGTTCAGCGCAGTGAAAGTAAGGTGGTGGTTGACGTGGCGGAGAGCTCTGGGTCGGCTATGGTATTGCTGGCCTGCAGTTTGTTGTGATTATCTCCTCTCGTATAGAGAGCAGTTCCGTGCTGGGTATTGCTGGACTGCAGTTTGTCGTGATTATCTCCTCTCCTATAGAGAGCAGTTTCGAGCATTCGGTCACATTGATCGATCTGTTATCCTTTTCTCAATCTCCATCAGATGACTCCACGAGTGTTGGAGTCAATCTAACAAGGGGAGGCCGCCAATTGAGAAATTCAGATTCGATTCATACTGCGCATAATAAAAGCTCATGGCCAGAGGTGTAATGTGGCAAAGCACCAAGATGCACTTCTCAGCCGTTGTCGAGAAAATCGACAGTTAAAGGAAACCGTTGCAGTCAAATACTCTCTACCATTAATAATTCTCTACAGCGTCATGGCGCAGCGGTAAGCGCTCTGGTTCGTAATCCGAAGGTCGCCGGATCGAATCTCGCGCTATGCAACCTTTCTTTTTGGTATTTGTTTTTTATAATTCAAATATATATATATATATATATATATATATATATATATACATTTGAATTACAAAAAACTAATAATAAAAAAAATTGCTTGGCGCGAGATTCGATCCGGCGACCTTCGGATTACCAACCCGAGCACTTACCGCTGCGCCACGACGTTGTAGAAAGTTACTCATCGTCGAGAATATTTCACGGCAACGGTTTCTTTTAACTGTCGATTTTCTCGACAACGGCTGAGAAGTGCATCTTGGTGCTTTGCCACATTACACCTCTAGCCATGAGCTTTTATTATGCGCAGTATGAATCGAATCTGAATTTCACAATTGGCGGTCTCCCCTTGTAAGAGCAGTATCCTGTATTGCAATTTTTCAGTCTACATAAGACCAAGTGTTACTGTCTACGGACAGCCAACTACCTGTCCTATGGCTCTGTCCCGAATCTTGCGGTCCTCAGTAGAGTCAGAGCCTGCACATGTGCTTGCCGTCGTACCGCACACCAACAATAGGCTGTCGTACCACCCCACGAGCTTCTTGTCGGCGGACAACGCCACTACAGTGTGAAGGATGACTGGAGCTACTTCCGGTTGCTGTCGCACTGCTCCCAGCAGGCGCCTCTTTCTCCACGCCAGGAACCATCACCTCGCTCCACAGACGAGTGCGCTAATGTCCGTGTGTTGAGTGATTCGTTGTGTGATGTTAGCGTGTGAAGGATGTTATGGTCAACTTCCTTTTTTTTTTTTTTTTTTTTTTTTTTTTTTTTTTGCTCAGACAACTGCGTGAACACAGTAACATTCGTGCCTTTAGTGAAACATAGTTTTTTTGCCCACAAATTTTATTTCAAACACTAGAAACTGGAAATACAATGTCAACTACAGGTATATTGTTTTGTTTTATATCTTTCAGGCTTATTTTTTATACATACATATTCATGTTAAAGATATCTTGGTTCCCAATCATCATGTCAGTTTGCAACAAAGTTTTTTTGTTATGCACAGTATGTTACATAATCTTCGATAACGCAGGTATACTCACAAAATTTTTATTTTTTTTGTATACACTATATCTCTCGATCTCATTTATGTTCATGTCTGTCAATTGTCACTATGTGTACAAATATCTTGTGTATGTGTGAGTAGTTACAAAATGTTACACACAATAATATGCTACAATTACACGAGAGTATTTTTGTTTGTGTATGTGAGTGGGATATCTGCGGTTACAATTCTGGTTAATGGTGAATGGACCATCAGTCAATCAATCACTGTGAAAAATTATCATACATTCTGTTCAGGGAAACGGCGTGATTGTGGTTAAATGTTTCAACCATGAAGCATAGAAATATTGTTTGTCTTTTTGGCATCATGCAGAAGTATGTGTGCGTTTGAGTTGGGCACCAGCAGCTAATTCTTAAATGTTTCCTTAATGAGAAGCTTGCAGGTGCATTAGGTCAACATTTTATTGCAGCTTCGAACTAGGCCTTCTGGAATGTATTCAACATTTGTATGACTGTGGGAGCATGTCCTTGTATGACAGTGGGATCCCTGAGGGTGAATCTGTGTTGCATGTGATTCATTTGTCAATGGGAGTAAGATGTAGCCAATGTCATAAGAAAAATTGCACCTTTCATTTTATATTCAATTTCCAATTTAATCTGCCAATGTGTTGTGACATTTTGGAAACTGTTTAGACCGATTCTTTTTGAGTGATTGACACACTACCTTTGTCAAGTGAGTCAACCACTACCAAAAATAATCTAAAGTGACTGGGGGGTAATGCGAGGTTCCATGCCATGTTTTGCATGTCTCCTCTCATTTTCATCAATTTTCTTAATGTTCTAAGTCATCGCACGGTAGTAACAGACCGGATCATGTTATTGTAATGAGAGTATTTGTACTGAGAGCTCAGAAACTAGTTTTCACTTGATTCCCATGCATGTTGGTGTAGTTCCATGGTTGGCTTGTGCGAAGCAGGCGTCGGAGACCGCGGCACACGGCGTTTCCGGTTGAGGGCTGCACTTCCCTGAATTCTGTGGTGTTCGTACATTAGGCTTAAGCTCCTGGCGGAACGACTAAAGTCGGTCGAGTTTCCCCTGTTGTATGCAGGGCGAAACGACGTGAGAGACGTCTGAGTGCCGCCGTAGTTTATGTGTTTACCGTTCCGGTGCGTCCAGAACTAAGATTCCTGGCACCGACTGACTGCATTGTCCTCTTGATTCGGAAGATACTTATGGACTGTGCCCTGCTGGGCGCGACTGTCTGGCGCCGGATGGCCGGTGGTCTAGGCAGGCTGTTTTCGTAGCCGGTCAAACGGAATGTTCAGTGCCCTCAGCTGAATAGCAGAGGCATGATTGGTCAACTTAAAGTGAGGCTAGTTGCATCACAAAGCCCTGCTCGAAATTGGAGGGAACCGACGCTATTGGTGCAAATGATGTTCTGAGACAGTGTGGGGGAATTTTGGAGTCGGAACTGAATGCTGATTCGCGGATTTCGAGGAGAGTAGGGAGTAGAGCAATGTTGGCTTCGCTCTTGCATCGCATCACAGAGGGAGAATCGGCATCTGGTCTTCCTCGGAGTCGGATGGTCTTCCGACATGGTCACTCGTTTTCGGAAGAACTTAGAATTCTCGGACAGCCTTCGCGGCCAGAGGTGGACACGGAGTTGCTGCACGGCAGAAGACGGCGCCTACATCATCAGAACGCGGCCTACCGATGACGTGTTGCGGATTTCAGTACTGGTACAGAATTTTGCGGATCCGGCATTTTAGGAACTTATCGATTTTATACTGAATCCCTCAGCAGCACGCGCGTTCGCTTTGCTACAAGTCCACCTTACTTGCTTCTCCATGTGATTCCATTTGAGCTCTCACTACTAATTGCAATACTCCTATATAGTCGGGAGATTAATATTTGATTCATTAGGGCCTCCAGTCATTATCGTCAATCGTTTACATCACAGAGAGTAGGAGCTCCTTGTTCTCGAGCCAACTCCTATTCTGAGAATATATCAGTATACCCTGTCCTTCAACCCACTGTTTGTGTCGATAATTATGTACATTTATGTTGTGATGTATAATAAATCTCATTGTAATATTTAATCCGTATATCATTTCGTAGATATATGGAGAATCCCATTTAATGTTGTTTATTATGATAAAGTTTTCCTTTTTATGAGTAGATTACGATTTTTATTAAATTATTGTGAGTGTGCACTCCTTATTTTACCAACTAACAGGGTCCACCATCATTTTCTTCCGTCACCGTTGCGCACATAATCAATTAGGTGGTACACTACTGGCCACTAAAATTGCTACACCACGAAGATGAAGTGCTATAGACGCGAAATTTAACCGACAGGAAGAAGATGCTGTGATATGAAAATAATTATCTTTTCAGAGCATTCACACAAGGTTGGCGAAGGTGGCAACAGCTACAACGTGCTGACATGAGGAAAGTTTCTCATACACAAACAGCAGTTGACCGTCGATGCCTGGTGAAAGGTTGTTGCGATGCCTTGTGTAAGGAGAAGAAATAAAGACCATCACGTTACCAACTTTGATAGATGTTGGATTGTAGCCTATCGCGATTGCTATTTATCGTATCGCGACATTGCCGCTCGCGTTGGTCGAGATAAAATGACTGTTAGCAGAATATGAAATCGGTGGGTTCAGGAGGGTAATACGGAACGCCGTGCTGGATCCCAACGGCCTCGTATCACTAGCAGTCGAGATAACAGGCATCTAATCCTCATGGCTGTAACCGATCGTGCAGCCACGTCTCAATCCCTAAGTCAACAGATGTGGACGTTTGCAAGACAACAACCATCTGCACGAACAGTTCGACGAAGTTTGCAGCAGCATGGACTATCAGTTCGCAGACCATGGCTGCGGTTACCCTTGACGCTGCATCACAGACTGGAGCGCATGCGATGGTGTACCCAACGACGAACCTCGATGCACGAATGGCAAAACGTCATTTTTTCGGATGAATCCAGGTTTTGTTTACAGCATCATGATGGTCGCATCCGTGTTTGCGACATCACGGTGAATGCACATTGGAACCGTGTATTCGTCATCGCTCTACTGGCGTATCACCCGGCGTGATGATATGGGTTGCCACTGGTTACATGTCTCGGTCACCTCTTGTTCGTATTGACGGCACTTTGAACAGTGGACGTTACATTTCAGATGTGTTCCGACCAGTGGCTCTACCCTTCATTCGGTCCCTGCGAAACCATACATTTCAGCAGGATAATACACGACCGCATGTTGCAGTTCCAGTACGGGCCTTTCTGGACACAGAAAATGTCCCACTGCTGCCCTGGCCAGCACATTCTCCAGATCTCTCACCTGTACACGTCATACAAGCTCTGTTTGACTCAATGCCTAGGCGTATCAAGGCCGTTATTACGGCCAGAGGTGATTGTTCTAGGTATTTATTTCTCAGGATCTATGCACCCAAAATGCATGAAAGTGTAATCACATGTCAGTTCTAGTATAATATATTTGTCCAATGAATACCCCTTTATCATCTGCATTTCTTCTTGGTATAGCAATTTTAATGACCAGTGGTGTATGTAAGGAGGGGGTCAAGTGCACGTCCAGTTTTCATGCAAAATTCATCTGAATTAAAGAGGTACAAACTCTTCCCCGGCCTGGCACCTCGCATGAATTAGTTTGTGGTGACTTTGAAGTTACTGGATGGGTGGAGGCAAAGAGCTCGAACATCTGGGCGCCGTAAGGGATGAGTGTTACCGATGAAATTAAATCTTATAGCGGCTTTCTCGTCTCATAAAGAATCATTTGAACCTGAATTATTTGCAACATTCAGGCTTCCGAACTGTTGTAGCTCAGCCATATAAAAGTATAACGCCAGCTTTGGCTTCGCAGCAGGACATCGACGTTAGCACTGACCGAGAGCGAGCGACTGCAGCAGTCAGAGCTCTCACAGAATCCTAGTGCTGGCTTAGACTAATAATTCACAACGAAAACGAAATTATTTGCAGTTTCTAGGTGGAATTTTATTCGTGGACTATTTAACTGCAATGCTTCCTGATAGTCCTAGTGCTGACTAAGATAGGTAATTCCCAACGAAGAATGAATTAGTTGTAGTTTCTAGGTGGAATGACCCAACTGGACTATTTAGTTGAAATACAAAGAGTACATCAAGTGAATTTAACAGGATAATTTGTGTCACTACAGGACGTATATCGACTATCACCGGTTCGCCAGACTTAATCTACACTGTTGCCGAGTTCTCTTCATCTATGAAGCAGAGGAATACTTTTCCCGGGGCTGTGTGTTTCTTGAGCAGGCTACCGATCCAGGAGTACACCTCGCAGTTCGAAGACGCAGCGGGACCAGCCTGAAAATTGACAGATATGACAGGTGTAAGCGAATGTGTATAGCTCAGCGGAAATATACAAATTTTGATCAGAAAAAATTAATTAGATGGCCTTCCTCTTCATAGCTGTCATTATTTTACTTCTATTTTAGTTTGTAGGTTATTAGAAAATTCTTTTGAGAATTATCGTGGGGGAATCGTTAGAATAGATGGTTATGTTAAGTGCATATAAGAAAAGCATTTAGCCCTGATCCAAATGAAGGACTCAATGTCATAAAGTCCAGACATAAGAAAAAATTAAAAAAGTATGACATTTACACACAGTGACCAACAGAAACATCTGAGGGATACGAATGTGACGGTATAGATCAGCAGGTGGTGCCGAAATGTGTCCACACTATCCAGAAAATGTAGATCTGTTATGTTAAATAACACGTTACTTTCACAGTGTTCATTATTAACCAGATAATTAGTCAATCTTCTTCAACAATACGTCCACGGCGTCAGCGTACCAAAGGTAACCAGTACTGAACATGTCTTTTATAACTGCTTTATTCGATGGTTAATAATAACGGACCACTTATTGTTAAAATTTGTTTGTTTACAGGTTCGAGAGTAGCCCGTCATCACATTACCTGAAAGGACTTCAGAATAATGTTTTTGATTTGATTATGTTATTAGCTCATAAGAGATAATGAATAATTAAACGCATGAGGGACATTGAGTAACTGAAGAAACAGATTAATGTAGAAATGGAACAGTTTGCAGGTATGGGTTTAATACTTTCACTGTTTTAGGTGGACGTCTCATGGATGAGCTGAGAACAGCTGATGCATAGAAATTGTTTTGTTTACAACCTCAATATCGCATTTAACGATCGTGTGCAAGCTTAAAGTTTCAGCATTAGTTAAACAGTATTCTGTGACCCGTGTTTCGGCTTTCTGAATTTAGAAATCAGGCTAAAATCTTGTGTCAAATAATTTCACATTTTGGTGAAAACTGTATGAAATGCAGAAATTTTGGTAAGTGGGTAGAACAGTTCAAAAACGGTAGACCCTCAATGAATGACGAGCAATATTGTGACCGGCTAGTTGAAGTTTCAGCTCCTTCGTTTGCAACCGGCATTAACGACGTTATCTTTGAAGACCGACTTCTTACTATTCAAAGTATAATAATAACAGTTCCAACAGACGTTGTCATATTTCATAATGTTACAGTAACAACCTAAAGCAAAACAAGATGAAGCTGTGTCACGAAAGAAATAACGCAACAACACAAGGAATCAAGATTCAATATGTAAACAGTTGAGATAATGAAACAGACTGTGAACCTTTTCTAAACTAGATTTTAACGTGTGATGAAACCTAGGTTCACCATTTTTCAACTACAGACCATTAGACAAAGTATGGAGCAACAAATTGTGGGGAAGGGGCTCAAACAGCAGGACAATGACTATTTTGTATCAGGGATAACGAAACCTAGTTCATCGTTGTGTGTATTAATAATGATGGTGATTTATACCGAGAAAGCTTCTATTCTCTTCTTGTCCAAACTATTTATCGTCCATGTTTCACTTCCATACATGGCTACACTCCATACAAATACTTTCAGATACGACTTCCTGACACTTAAATCTATACTCGATGTTAACAAATTTCTCTTCTTCAGAAATGCTTTCCTTGCCATTGCCAGTCTGCATTTTATGTCCTCTCTACTTCGACCATCATCAGTTATTTTGCTCCCCAAATAGCAAAACTCCTTTAGAACTTTAAGTGTCTCATTTCCTAATCTAACTCCCTCAGCATCACCCGACTTAATTCGATTACATTCTATTATCCTCGTTTTGCTTTTGTTGATGTTCATCTTATACCCTCCTTTCAAGACACTGTCCATTCCGCTCAGCTGCTCTTCCAAGTCCTTTGCTGTCTCTGACAGAATTACGATGTCATCGGGGAACCTCAAAGTTTTTATTTCTTCTTCATGGATTTTAATACCTACTCCAAATTTTTGTTTTGATTCCTTCACTGCTTGCTCAATATAGAGATTGAATAACATTGGGTATTGGCTACAACCCTGTCACACTCCCTTCCCAACCACTGCTTCCCTTTGATGTCCATCGACTCTTATAACTGCCATCTGGTTTCTGTAGAAATTGTAAATAGCTTTTCGCTGCCTGTATTTTACCCCTGCCACCTTCAGAATTTGAAAGAGAGTATACCAGTCAACATTGTCAAAAGCTTTCTCTAAGTCTACAAATGCTAGAAATGTGGGTTTGCCTTTCCTTAATCTAGCTTCTAAGATAAGTCGTAAGGTCAGTATTACCTCACGTTTTCCAATATTTCTACGGGATCCAAACTGATCTTCCCCGAGGTCGGCTTCTACTAGTTTTTCCATTCGTCTGTAAAGAATTAGCGTTAGTATTTTGCAGCTGTGACTTATTAAACTGATAGTTCGGTAATTTTCACATCTGTGAACGCCTGCTTTCTTTGGGATTGGATTTATTATATTCTTCTTGAAGTCTGAGGGTATTTCGCCTGTCTCATACATCTTGCTCACCAGATGGTAGAGTTATGTCAGGACTGGCTCTCCCAAGGCTGTCAGTAGTTCTAATGGAACGTTGTCCACTCCCGGGGCCTTATTTCGACTCAGGTCTTCAATGCTCTGTCAAACTCTTCACGCAGTATTATCTCTCCCATTTCATCTTCATCTTCATCCTCTTCCACTTCCATAATATTGTCCTCAAGTACATCGCCCTTGTATAGACTCTCTATATACTCCTTCCACCTTTCTGCTTCCCCCTCTTTGCTTAAAACTGGGTTTCCATCTGAGCTCTTAACATTCATACAAGTGGTTCTCTTTTCTCCAAAGGTCTCTTTAATTTTCCTGTAGGCAGTATCTATCTTACCCCTAGTGAGATAAGCCTGCACATCCTTATAATTGTCCTCTAGCCATCCCTGCTTAGCCATTTTGCACTTCCTGTCGATTTCATTTTTGAGACGTTTGTATTCCTTTTTGCCTGCTTTATTTACTGAATTTTTATATTTTCTCCTTTCATCAATTAAATTCAATATTTGGGATATAATAATTTACATGTCTGCAAAAAGGTTAGTGAGTGATGGTCACAATACACAATGGTTTTCGACACATATAAATAATAATTAAACTGCTTGAATGCCCACATAACTGCAAATGCTTCAAGTTCTGTTGTTGTATAAGCTCTTTCACATGGTGGTAAAACTCTGCTAGCAAACGGTATTGGGCAGAATGTTGTAACTCCTTTTATTTTCCTTATCTGAAAGAGACAGGCACCTAATCTTGCATCCGAGGAATCCGTAGAAAGACAGAACTCACACTTCATATCAGGGTTATATAACAAGTATACATTGACGAGTTGGTCTTATGATTTCTCGAAACGCTAGTTCACATTCTTCGGACCATTGCCATGGCACATCCTTCCGCAGAAGTCGGTTTAATGCTACGGAATTCATGGCTTGAGTCTTTATGAAATGAAGGAAGAACGACGCCATTCCTATGAATCGCTGCAGTTGTCTCTTATTCCGTGGCGATGGAAAACTTCTAATTGCACTTATATTCTTCTCAGTCGACAGAATACTTTTTGTATTAATCATATGCCCCAAGAACTTAATCTGTGACAATGCAAAGCGAGACTGTAATGTTGTTGCTTTAATTTGTTATGAAAGCGGTGCTGATAGACAATAAAAGCGGGTTAAAAGCTGTGAGCTATCTGAGGAAGTTAACCTTGCATTACTGCGCAACTGTTTGACCAGATATCCAGTCTAGCTTATCAAATTCCCAACCAGACTAAGATTAATTATAATCTTTTAATAGTCATACAACAAGGGGTGATATGTATATATAAAGAGAATTTAAATAAAAATTAATAAATGAATTTATATTTGGAAATTTATTTTAAGATTGATCATTGAAATTTCAGCATATTAAACTTGATTCATAACTAAACTGATACCTTACTTAGGATTGTGAAAATGTGAGACTGTAATCTTACGGGACACATCAAATATGGAGCCAGGATCGGGAGAGTGCATAAAACACTGCATTCATAAAATAACACACGAAGAACGTTGAAACATACGCAAGAGGAAATCAACCACAACCAACCGATTCAATTTTCACCCAAAGAAGTTACGTTCGTAGCGCAATCCTGTCCGTCATGTAATTACCACACACTGGTATACTAAATTCATACTAACTCTCTGTGAAATCTTCCCGAAAAGAATAGCTGAGGGCTACTATGATGATTACACCACATGCTTCACGTGGTCAACTTGGTTTACACAAAGAGTGTAACTCCACAATAATTTTGTAAATTAAAATAAATTAGACCGAAAAGCAATTTACAAAAGAAAAACCTCGAACTGGTTACTATCATCTTACTATTAACCTGATGGGTCAAACAATTGTATAAGCACGTGGTACTGGTCTCACAAAGTGGGTTGAACATAAAGAAAAGTTGCTGTATTGAAAAATATTGTCTAGACGAGACGTTATAATCTCACGCACATTCGCAATTAAGACTGATGATCTTAGTTAGAGTTACTGATCAGCACGTGGTTCCACTTTACTCACAAAGTAGTGACGAAGCAACTACCGGAATATATTCTGAACTTCACACTCGAATTACACTGCGTTGCAATTTAAGATAACATTAGATATTTTAGAGCTAAACCTGAAATAAAGGTGATTAAATATTCAGTTAGGCTGAACTTAAGATATCCATTGTCCTACGGACTTAGCAGACACGTGCTTAGCCGGAGATCTTACCACTTCAGACGCTCGCAGTGGACAGACTGACCTGCCGAGCGTGCTTAACAGATACAAACGGAAGTGACCAGACAGGCAGCTTCCTATACCAACATGACAAGGGACGGAGAGGACCACACTAAGAATAGAAACCTCTCTGCTTTTAGAAAGCGTAGCTACCTGTTCCGACGTTTGTCCTACTGTTCTCTAGCAGACAGGCTTGTCTACTAACCTCAAGCATGCAACTAGAAATACATTTGCTCATTCATCCTCTCACACAGAAGGGAAGGGGGATGACAGTATCTTATCATATAAAGTATATAAAAGAAAGCGGATGTAGGTTCCGTATGAGACTGTGTGACATTTATTACATATAAACTGTGTTTGAAAGTGTAGTAGTGTGTCAGATCGTTCTTGTTTATGTGTAAAAGTAACACGTTCCCTTGCTGAGTCTCCTCGCAGATAGTCAGAAACACCACAGTAAATTTAGAAGTTGAATTTATGCCGTAAATGACAACATATTTATGAAATTAACATGAAAGGAATCCAACAGAGACCTTTCATAACCCCAATGCTCCGGGAAAAGACTGTGCAGGGAATTTTCTGGCCATGCTAGGACATTCCCAAGCAGGTTTCTCACACCAAACTTAAACCAAAAATGTAAAGAAAAGGCAAAAGGTCACCAGCTACTTGCTAAAACACAATAATTTCAACATGTCTTTAGAATCTACCATTTTCAAAGAGAAAAAAAACAATCTGTGATACCTATTTAAAAGATAGTGTATACCTAATTCGGTTAGCAAGTAAAATCATAGGTTACTGTGTCATTAATATGAAAACTATTTCTGGTTGTTACCCTTATGGAGTTCACCAGTATTTGCTCATTGCAAGAGCCAACTGATCACAGGAAAATTTATGACTGTTTATTGATATGTAAAATTTATGATAGTAGCAAAGGTGCGCAGCAATTACAAAAAAACATGAAAATAACATCAGTATCATAAAGTAGAACATTACAATGCACAATCCGCAAAAGCGAAAAAAAGATAAGAGAAAAAACATGTTTTACAAAGTGGTTATCGCAAAAAATTCTATATCTTATAAAACTAATAATTTGTACAATTAAAATAACTTTGTAGCACTAATTTAATCGCTCTACTATATTTCAGTTAGTTAGCAAACAATGATCACTGTGTTATTATACTGAAACTACAATTAATTATGTGATTGTTACCCTTAAGGGGTTCCTCACTATGAATATGTCCCATGCAAAGTCTAATCGATCACAGTCCAATGAGAATGAATAGCTATCTGACTGATAAACGAAGCAATGCCACAGGAATGAATTTACGATCAAAATATCACAAATCTAATACAACACGCACAAACAAACTTTGAGAAATAAAACAGCTCTGAAAATACAGTAGTCAACGTCCAAAAAAAACACCAATAAATAAAACATCTGCAAAATACAAGAGTCAGTCTACTAAAAAAAACACCAATAAATCGAACCCCTGCAAAATACACGATCGAAGTTTCTCTGAAAGAACACACGTTCATGCATTGGACTAAGAACCGTATATTCACTGTTCACTGGCACACTCAGTAGTTCCACTGTTCCGTGGCACAATAGAAGAGGGGGGGGGGTGGGCGGTTCGTCGTCGCAGCTGTCAGTAGGGATTTTTGTCCATCTGTTGCGTGCAATCCCGCCCTCTCTGCCCTCTCATGAAGTTTCTCTTGATGGCCCGTGTCACGTACATCTCGATTTGGTTCTATGTTTGTGTTGTCAAATTCGTGCGGTATCCTCATTTGACACGCCAGGTTGATATTCCTGGGCAAGGATGACACTTAATGGCTCTTCTTTGTGCCACCCTTAGCGACCAGAGAACATCGAACCATGATTTACTGTCGCTTGACAGTTGACATCCGTCAGGAAATGTTGATAGGCGACGTTGGAGGTTGCCATTTTATCTGGTCAGTACCTGTCAAAAGGTTCCACGCCCCTTTATCCCCTGTCTTCTGTCGTTTCACCACGGCCGTCTTGTCACGGTCGCGTGCGTGTGGTGCGTTGCCAGCAGATGGATTTCCGCGCAGTGGACTGCTCAGCCATCTCAGGTCATCGCCTCCACGAAGGGTCGCACTGGTGCGGCCGGCCATTAGCTCCAGGTGCAAGGGAAATTTTTCCGCGTACCCTCCTTTTGTTGTCGACCGCGCTCCCGAAGTGGCCTGCTTGACAGTGTGTCCTGCTGGGAAACCCGCCAGTTTACAACTAGTCCTCCTCCTCGCTGCTCCCGCTGTCTCGTAAGAGTTTAGCTGGATCGTTTTCACTTTCTCAACTGCATTCACAGAAATTGTTCATCATAGTTATGTGATTACAAAAGTCATACATAATACCACTTAGTATTATCTTTCATAACTTTAAGAACAAAAGTGAGACTTAATTTTTTTTAAATAAAAAAGTTAGATGAATCAACAATATAAAAATAAAAGTTAAATGACTTGACAATATAAAAAATAAAAGTGAAATGACTTGACAGTATAAAAATAAAAATTAAATGAACTGACAATATAATATCTAAATTCATGTCACTAATGTGGTTCACTTGCGTTTTAATAAATCAAATGCTACTTATTAATTCACTAAAATGAATAGGATTATGCCTTGTGTAAGTATAGGTCAGGACAGCATGGGGCTCAAATGTTATTTACACATACACATGCACACCTGTTGACTATTCTACAAACTAACTACCCATAAACATGAATTACTCAAAATTCTACTTCAACCCACTACTAGTTAATCCAATAGGCTACTTCAGTGCTACTTAAACGCCGTGTTTATACCACTACAACATTATTCTAATTCCTCCTCTTCTTGGCGCTCGCGGCATATGTCTTGTCACATGATAAATATGGAGAAACTTTCCTTAAACACATAGTAAAAAGAACGATGGTTATTTGCACGCCAAAACATTTATACCAGTTGTCACACCTGATAAGGGACTCGCAATTATACATTTATCATACTCATATGTTCACACATAAAACAGTAAGACAATTTCATCTAAGATTAAGTTATCACAAGAATTAATAACATAGATGACTGAGAAGGGTAAAAATATTTTCATCATACAGGTTATACTACATTTTCTTACCTATTTTGCTGCAATTTCATTCCTTCTTTAAGTTACCTTTCGCTTCCAAATCAGTTATTTCGCCTGTGGTGGTTATTCTGGATTCAGTTCTCATGAATGGCAAAATTGTGGTCTCCTCTATTCTGTAAAACAGTTTCATCTTAACATATTGAACTTACAACAGACTGAAAATATCCGAATACTCCTGTAGTTTAAATGACAGATGTTTTGCTTCATCCTTATTACATTAAACCAAGCTTTCCTTCGGCCCATAATAAAATTTATTTAATCTTCCTCTACCTTCAAGGGGGACATTTCTTCAGTTCAACTCATATAGGCTGCAGTTTTAATGAAATTAAAAAAATAAATAAATAAATAAATAATAGTTACCCTTTTCTTTAAAAAATATTGCGTTTTTGATTTTATTTTTCTTTCCTTCTGTACGTACGAACTTTGTTGTAGGACCTCTTATTTACGTGTGGTAATAAAAATTCATTTACACAGAATTAAGTACGTTTAAAATTATGTGAATTCATATTAACTGATTAAGAATATTTAGTTGAGAGTTAAATCCTTTATATAACTCGGCCTCGGCACACATTTTCTAAATGCAGTGTTTTTTTTTTCAAATATTTACTGAATTCTTTCCCGGCATTAGCTATGGAACACAAGACTGTCTCTATTAGCAGAAAATGGTTAAATTTTGCCAAGCCGACGTTTAATTATCATCGATAAAACACACTTCACTATACATTTAAGTTATTTGAAAGAACCAAATTGTTAAATTCCAACGTTAACTATCCGCCTATGAATGCACAAATGTGAAACTAGTAAATAACTCCGTCAGTCTCAGGATCGCTGTAAAAGAAAAAACATTTTCTTAATTTACTGCTAATCTTTATCTGCTTCCGATTTACGGGTTTGGTTAATTTTTCTTAGCGGAACAATTTTTTTAAATGTGCCGCCGCTTCAAATCGTTCGGTCGCGGCACAGCCCAGCAACACCGCTAAAAATGCTGAAAATTCTTTAAAGAAATATTATAGATGACATGGGCAAGCTAATTTACATTAATAATACACACTTTTGATAAAATTATAATATATTTAGACCACAACAATAAGTCAACTTACATTAGTTTGTAATTTCTCCTCTAATGGCGGCTAAATCTAGATACAGACAGAAGAAGTCTACCCGTTCATAAAATGCTACGTCACAGCTTGCTCTCACTTTCAGCTCTACAGGGAGACGACAAAGAATACACACTACGTGGTGGTTTTTATATTACTGCTGACCATTAACATCTCTTTGTAATCTTACAACATTATTTTCCTCTGTGGCTGAATTTTACATTTTTGTTGTCGCAGATATTGACACATTTCGCAATTACATTATGAGTATAGAAATATTACAATCATAAGTACATCGAGAATATTACTACAGAAAATATTACAATAATAACGAATGTCTTTTATACAAAATTAAATAATATTTTTGTTAAATAATTACAGTATATACAAATTGCTTCATAGCAGCGTATATGGTACAATTAAATTTTTGTTTATTAATAGTGTGAGTTTGCCAGGGAACGTTACACAGTGCATCCCGCACCAGCGAAAATAGTAAGCTGTAATGCTCACAGCATCAGTAAAACACATAAACGTCGCCTTTCTAGGACAAGTATTAACGCAGAATAATTTTTCAGGCTCTGGCTCAACATCAATCAAGACTACAGAAAGGACCCATATTTCTGTTCCATTCTCCATTTGCTAAAAAACTGCTCGTATTTGACTACCACAATAATATTCCAGGGCCACGTAAATTACACAAACCACAATTCTTCTTTCACCTTGAACGGAATCAATATACTGACGAAATCCATAGACAGCACTTTACACACTCAGCTATAAAGATCAAAAAAGACATGTATCATCAATATTAACATACCATCGCATATTGGGAAGCCATTGGTTAAACAATCGTATTATTGCATTCTGTTTTCAAGATTATAAACTTACTCATTCCTTTCTCAGAGTTCTCCTATCTTAAAATATTCATACAGCAATCATACTATAGTAAGAGCTCCTCATTTATGCTGACAGATATAGAATAGTAATAGATAGATAGTAGCACTGAAAGCAGAAAATCTGAGACAAGGCTACTAACAGCTGGGGACCTGGGTTTGCCAGACACATAATACCCACAGATCGGATATTCCCCTGAGTTTTGCATTAATTCCACACAGACCTTGCTTCCCTCAGGAGCGACTCTTTCAATTTACTCAAAAAAACCATAAACATCATTTCACTTGTTCACAAAGAAAACTTTTATCTTCACATTTGAACAAACCTAAATCCTAATTGCACAAGGAAAGAAAAAAAAACTACAAACATCACTTCAATCAATCACATAGAAACATCTTTATCATTATTTTTACCAACATATTATTCAAAATGCATGTGTCACAAATGTAAACTAATCAATTCATTCTCCTCTCTATAATCCCTACGTACTCATTTGCCATGTCGCTCATTTGTTCCGATTGGGCGCCTTCTGTGCTGATCGTTTGTCATTGCCGGTTTTGTTCATTTCCATTTGCTGGATTATGTCTAGGGTTAGCCGGCCGAATTTCATCACGTGGTGCTCCGCCTACAGTCCTATTCCCACCGTGTTCACCATAGTATCGATTCTGGTTGCTATACCTGTTGCGTTCACGATCTTGTCCACGTCCTCGATCATTTCCGTTGTTCCACCTGTGTTCGTAACTGTTACCCCGGTTTCTATACGGCCGGTCCCGATTATTGTTCCATTCGCGTCGCGACGACCAGTCACGCCGTTGATTAGTACTACGGCCACGACTGCAATCGCGCTGCTGTGCCCCATAATAACTTTGTGCCTGATTAGGCGGGCATTCTGCTGTATTATATTCTAACTCTTGGAGAAGTGTCTTAAACGTTTCCACGTCCTCTTTGCATCATCCCGGAATAATGACGTGGCGCAAGTGCATGGGCAGTTTGGTGATGCATATCCTAATTGGTTCCGCAGGCCCGTATGGGTCGTATAGAAATTTATTGGCCTGCAGCATGTGATCGAATAGGCATGCTGGGCTGCCGAAACCAGACTGGTTCAAATTTGGCAGCATAATTATGCCATGCTTGACCCTATCTTGTGCCGCTTCCGACCAATAGGTGGACAGAAAGGCTTGTCGAAACTCCCGAGTGGAGTTACAGTGACGCGCTGCCGACCTCATGCGAATCGCCGGTTCGCCTTCCAAATAGCCACACATATATTCTATCTTATGTGAACTTGCCCAGTCGGGGGGAAGACAGAACTCAAATTGCACGAGCCATGCTCGTGGATGTATTCCTTTTTGCGAATTTCGAAATATCTCAAACTTTCTCACCGTAAGAAAATGCTTGAAATCAAATCCCCGCATTTCCTCCCGGCGAGGCCCTTGAATGTTTCTATTTTTCTTATGTCTGCCCCTCAAAATACATTCTTCCCTGTCGTGAAAATCTCTCTCATGGCCGGAGTCCCTCTTTGCACTGTTCGTACAGCTATTTTTAGTGCTATTGGCGAGTTCGGAATCACACCCCATGCGGCTTTCCAGATGCCCCACGCGTTCTTGTAATTCGCCTGTTACAGCTTTGTGCCGCCTGTTCACTTCGAACTGACCCTTCTGAAATCTAAGAAGCGAACACACTTCTTCGGTCTCTACGACCGCTACCGTTGTAGTATTGTTATCCTTCATCGTGCCTACGATGTCCGCCAATGCCGCAATCTTATCATGTATTTGTCTGTTGTCCTCCGCCCCAGTCTGCTTCAATTGTTCTACTTGCTGTTCAAGTGCGTGAATCGTTTAACTGTTGTCCGCCTCCTGGACCCTGGAGAGTACCTGCTGGCATTCCCTTTGACATTCTTCTCTCAGAGCTTGGAAATTTCTAAGTAGCGGTTCATCGCTCTCTTTCGATTCCGCATCGCGGCTCCGCTTGCCCTGTTCTAAGGCTTGCAGACGGTCCTCGATTTTTCAAATGTTCAGCCTAATTCTTCCATAATAACACTTTTTATTTCACTTGCCAGATTGTTTATTCTTTGTGAGATATCATGGGACACTCCCTGCATCGACTTGTCGAATTTATTTGTCTGCTGGATTAGTTTTTCGTCTATTTGTTCGTCTAGCTCACGGATCGATTTTTCAGATTTCTGCATCATTTGTTCGCCTAGCTCTCGGATCGATTTTTTGGATGATTCTTTTTGTTCTCGGAACGATTTTTCTGATATCTCTGCGATTTCTTTATTTTGATGCAATAAGGCTTTTATGAGTTCTGCCAAATCAGTATGGTTAGTTGGAGGCAAATTAATTTCTGGCTCTGCTGTGAGCCCGTTCGTCCTGTTTTGCATTTCCCCTGAAGTATTCCCCATTGCATTTTTGGAACCGTCCGACGTGTTAATATTCGAAATCAAATTATCCCCTTGGTCCATGTTGCTGAAGTTGTTTGACTGCCTACTTTTAGCTTGATTACGTGTCTGCATTAGTTCAATTTATACCCGGTACGTAACACACTAATCAGAATAAATGTATCCCCCCAAAATTACGACAGTCACACGAAAGGTACCCAACCTAGTACGCACTTTTTCACACACAAAACAAATTTATATCTTTGATCGAAGTCAGTGCATTTTACAAGCGAGGAAAAAAACACATACATTTAAAACACACAAATATAGAAAACAAATCAAGACAAACAACACAACGCCGCTCAACAACGCCGTGAATCTGTTGAGAGTCTGCTCAGAAACAACGCAGAAGTTATTTGAGCGCTGCAGGGAAAAAATTTAAGATTACACAACGGTCGCAAACTAATGTTTCAGAGATTTCAGAGTCTAGAGGAATCACAGAACAGGGTGGCCATGTGTAATGTTGTAGCTTTAATTTGTGGTGTAAGCGGTGTTGATAGACAATAAAAGCAGGTTAAAAGCTGTGAGCTATCTGAGGAAGTTAACCTTGCATTACTGCAACAACTGGTGATATATATATATATATATATATATATATATATATATATATATATGTATATATAAAAGAGAATTTAAATAAAAAGTAATAAATCTGTTTATATTCGGAAGTTTATTTTAACATTGATCATTGAAATTTCAGCATATTAAACTTGATTCATAACTAAGCTGGTGCCTTATTTAGGATTGAGAAAATGTGAGATTGTAATCTTACGGAACACATCAAATATGGAGCCAAGATTGGGAGACTGCATACAACACTGCATCCATAAAATAACACACGAAAAACATATGCAAGAGGAAGATTAACCACAACCAACCGATTAAATTTTCACCCAAAGAAGTTATGTTCGTAGCGCAGTCCTGTCCGTCATGTAATTACCACACACTGGTATACTAAATTCATACTAACTCTCCGTGAAATCTTCCCGAAAAGAATAGCTGAGGGCTATTTGATGCTTACACCACATGCTTCACGTGGTCAACTTGGTTTACACAAAGATAACACTCCACGATAATTTTGATAATTAAAATAAATTAGACCGAAAAGCAATTTACAAAAGAAAAACCTCGAACTGGTTACTATCATCTTACTATTAACCTGATGGGTCAAACAATTGTATAAGCACGTGGTACTGGTCTCACAAAGTGGGTTGAACATAAAGAAAAGTTGCTATATTGAAAAATTTTGTCAAGACGAGACGTTATAATCTCATGTGCATTCGCATTTAAGATTGATGATCTTAGTTAGAGTTACTGATCAACACGTGGTTCCACTTTACTCACAAAGTAGTGACAAAGCAACTACCGGAATATATTCTGAACTTCACACTCGAATTACACTGCGTTGCAATTTAAGATAACATTAGATATTTTAGAGCTAAACCTGAAATAAAGGTGATTAAATTTTCAGTTAGGCTGAACTTAAGAAATCCATTGTCCTACAGACTTAGCAGACACGCGCTTAGCCGGAGATCTTACCACATCAGACGCTCGCTGCGGACAGACTGACCTGCCGAGCGTGCTTAACAGATACAAACGGAAATGACCTGACAGGCAGCTTCCTATACCACCATGACAAGGGACGGAGAGGACCATTCTAAGAATAGAAACCTCTCTGCTTTTAAAAAGCGTAGCTACCTGTTCCGACGTTTGTCCTAATGTTCTCTAGCAGACAGGCTTGTCTGCTAACCTCAAGCATGCAACTGGAAATACATTTGCTCATTCATCCTCTCACACAGAAGGGAAGGGGGATGACAGTATCTTATCATATTCAGTATATATACGAAAGCGGATGTAGGTTCTGTATGAGACTGTGTGACATGAATTACATATAAACTGTGTTTGAAAGTGTAATAGTGTGACAGATCGTTCTTGTTTATGTGCAAAAGTAACACGTTCCACTGCTCAGTCTCCTCCCAGATAGTCAGAAACACCACAGTAAATTTAGAAGAGGAATGTGTGCCGTAAATGGCAACATATTTAAGAAATTAACATGAAAGGAATCCAACAGAGACCTTTCAAGAATTCTGTAGGTTTATTGTAGTTCCTGCCTTCTTGAAGACTTCAAAAATCCTTTCCATAATATGTAAATGCTCTTCCCATGCCTTCGTGGCTATTAATAAATCCTCAACGAATACAGTTATGCGACTTCGTAATTCTGTGCCAAGAGCATAATCCAACGCTGAAATTAATATTCTGGGACTGATATTGTTTCCGAATGGGACAACTTTAAATTGGTAACTTCTACCTGCGTAGATGAATGCCGTATATTTCCTAGATTCTTCTTTCATGGGGACTTGCCAATAAGAACTTCTCAGATCGACACTAGTCAACTACGAAACATCTTGAAAATTTTGAATTAACTCATCAATATTTTCCGGATGGATTCTCACATGTACTATTATTTTATTGATCTCTCTCGCATCAAGAACTAATCTTACGTAGCCTCCAGGTTTTGGGAAGACTAACAATGGGGAACAATATGGCTCAGTCAGATCCCACTTCAGCATTCTATTTGTTTCCTTTTGAACAGATTGTTTTAATCGCCAGGGGATCGGATAGTGCGTGTGACAGTAAGTTTGATGTGGCATTACTTGCATGTGGCACATATACCCTCTCATAACTCCCGGTTTCTCATCAAAAAATCTTTTCATAAACCGCTAACACATGATGAAGCTGCTGCCTTTTTTCTACGGTAAGTTGATTTGATTCACTGGCTTTAAGTACTGCTGTTTGATTGCAGTCTTCATTCTACAGCGAATTATTTGAAAAATCCATCCAACGACCGTCTGTAGTGTCAATTAATTGAATGGTGGCACCGCGACAATACTTCTTATGTACCGTCTCCTTTCTATTTAAGTCCAGTGTTATCTCTCCTCCATTTACTCCTAATTTAACTTTCCCTTCCGAAAAATCAATCTTACAATCGTACTCCTGCATACTCCCAATACCAAGAATACAAACCACTAACAACTTCTCTACTACAAGGAACGTGCATCGTATTGCTCCATTACCCATCTTCATCTCCAATATGGTTTGTACTTTGACACTGGGAGAGCGTGCTCCTACAACTTCGATGATTTTACTGTTTTCTACCGGGAAAATGGTACCCTCCTCTTCTTAATAATTCTCCTAAAAAGATCGCCTGAGATACCACTGGCAGAAGCGGCGGTGTCTAGTATTACATTCGTTGGATTCTCCTCTATTTCGACTAATACCTCCGATACAGGAACACTCGATCTTTCATTCTGACACATTGTTAAATCTTTCGTCAACTCTTCAGTTAATAGCTTACCGTCATTGTATGGTAACATTTGCACTTTTTCTGACTTTCCCCTAATATATCTCCTGACCACTCCTCCGGGGCACGATGCGGTCACGATTAGTTGGACTAATTTGTATTACGATTGCTATTTGTATCGTCAATTATTTCAATAATGATCGGTTGTTGTGGTGAGTCGTGATTCCATTCTGTCTGTTGAGGTGAATTTGGTCGGTATTGCCTCGATTGGTTCGTGTAGTTATTGTTATTATTCTGCGGTTGTTGGTAGAACTGTCTTGCATTCCCATACATAAGATTAAATCGATTAAAATTACTGTTGTTCCTGAAACTGCCCCTCGCGGCACTGCTATTGAAATTTCGTTTATAATAATAATTTTTGTTTCCATTTAATCCATTTCTAAGTCTTCGCGGATAAGATGGTTGATCGTGATTATTATTACTGTTACTATTATTGCTATTTCCGTTCCTGGTGTAGCTCGGATTTGCTTCACTTGCTCTTATTTGATGGAACATCTCTTGGCCTTTGATCGTCCTCCTCAATTAAATCAATGTGATCAAGAGTCGTCATAAACGAGTCTAATTCCTTATCATTTATGTACAAAAGCTGATTCCTTACATTCGTGGGTAATTATGAGTATGTCAGGTAAAGGAATTGGTACATCCCAGTATAAAGATTTGTTAATATATTTCTCAAAATATATCTTTAGGGATCCTGTAGAGAATGAGAAAGGTTCAGGATATAACACTTCCTGTCTTAGTCTTTCTTGTATTGCAGCAGACCAGTATTTTGACAGAAAAGCCTGCTCAAATTCTATATATACTTTACAAGACGATATTTGCTCAGATACCCACAATGCTCCTGATCCTTGAATATATCCTGATACAAAACTAATATTTTGCCATTCTGTCCATGATCGTGGATATAGACCTCTAAAGCTTCTAATGAAAGCTATAGGATGAACGTTCCTTTTATCGGGATTAAAGATTTGGAACTGTATTTGTTTAATCATTTTTTCTTCTACCGCACTACGATTCCAAAAATCATCATGTTCAAAATCTTCACGGTGACAATCTGGTAGATCAACTCTAATCTGTGACGTTATACTCCTGTCTGCATCTGACCTTGACGTTGACGGAATGTCACGCATAGGTTGAGAATTTTGTTTCTTGCTTCGCGCGGTTTCCAAATCCTCCTGCGAGAGATTAGATTGTTTGATCTTTCAGTACTCTCCTTTCAACGCGGAAGTTCCTCACCAAGTTGGTCACGGACTCCCTTCAACCCTCTCTTAAAGAAATTCTCTTCGGAACTATCAGAAATTGACTGCAAAGCTACTTTCACTGTTTCTTCGATCTTTTCAGAAGAAAAATTCTGCCGTTCTAATGTTATTTCTGAAAATTTTCCGGTAAGTACATTGATTCTATGTTCAACATTCGTCTGGTTTTCCTTGACCTCGTCTAACTGCTTCTTTAGATTGTCTTGTGATTCTATTATTTCAGGTATCATAGCTACGTCACACTGCATGTCCTCTTGTGCCTGTATTAATTGAGGAACAAGTTCGACTTGTTTTTGTATCGTGTCTGTCCTGACAGATACATATTCAGTTAGTTCCGCCTTTAATTTATTGGTAGTTTCTTGACGTTGCAGACGGACCTGCTCAATTTGAGCAATAAGATTTTTTTCGGTTCTTCCTGCCTGTTCTTTTACTTCCGGTGTCTTGGTATTTAACCTGTGTTCTAGTTCATTAAAGCTTTCTCGTAATTGATTCTGTAATTCGCTTTGATTTTTACTTCACTTATTATGCAGGTCAGCCTGTACAGTTGATAAGTTTCGTTTGACTTCTGTTTGTGCCTTAGCAAGATTTGACACATTTTCAGCTAAGAGGGATAGCTTCTGCATAATCACAATTAACGGTTCCATAACATTTAGATCTGGTGCCATACGAACATTGTCTGAATCAGCGTGGTATTATATATTGCTACCGCTATCCACAACAGTCTCAGAGTAGCTCTCTGAGGCCTCTGCTTAGGCGCAAACAGCTGAAAGCGGTTGCACGTCTTGTTGCTGATGCATGGACATTTTACATGCATATATACCATGAAATAATTATCTATCACAGTTTATAAATCACTGAATATTGTTTCAAAATTAATGTCTTAACCAAGTTTAACGTTCTGATTAATTCACTCAGGTAGTCAAGTTAAATGCTCACACACGAAATAATAATCACACGACATTAAAATTCTACAAGCTAACTCCCCTCTGAAAAACTTCTTTCCAAGATACTTCAAACTCTACTTTAACTACAAAATTAAAAATTGGTTTGTTCTGGCCTTTAATCTGGAGTGCAATTCTCGTCTAGTAGGTGAAACCTTTCCTGTCGGCAACCTTTACTGTCAGCACAGGATATCACTGCTGCTTAGTTCCAGCTCGTTCTCGTAGTTTATCATGAAACAGAAAATACATGTATTATAGAACAATCCAAGGGAGTCCTGTCACACTGGCGCCAATATGATTTTAATTAATATTGTGTTTATACTGGTTGCTGGTGAGGAGGAAAGTTAGTTATTGGTATTTTATTAATGATCTCATTCATAAGCAGCCATATCACAGTCATCACAGTCGCTCAAGGAAGTTATAATTAAGCTTTACTTGCTTAATCAGAATCGGACGATGACTCTCCGCAGTCTCGATGATTCGAAGCGATCTGCAATCCTGTGTAAATAAAATGTCTTGGTTTTCTTGCGTTGCGTAGTCAGTCGGGAAACCTCAGATCAAGCGGAATGTTTGCTTTGATAGAGTTTAATTATCCGATTAAATAATGGAGCTCTTGGATCTACTAATTGCAGGTTCGTTTCCAATTCATCGGAAGCTCCCTTCTGATTACCAACGGAACGACACCTCCACGCAAATTTCCAATTAGAGAATGCATGTATAATGAAATTCCTTACACACCTTTGATGTAAATGCTCGGTATTTATTTTCTTCAGTAGGATACAATATATTTTCAAGCTCTTTCTTCCAGTAATCTCGATAGCAAAATTGCAATTATTCAATGCGGCTATTCGGCACGGAGAAGATCCTAGAAGTCCTCTTAAGACACCAGAGACAATATTACAAAGAGTAATTATGCGCTCATGGAATAGTAATAGTACTGTACTACTTTGTGCATCGTTTCTGCGAGTATATAGATGGTCAAGTAGGAAACGTAATTCACTCATAGAATTGTGAAGGGATAATTAGTAGAATATAAAGAGATATTAGATAATGCAGTTTTATGATTCCTTACCGTCTGCGCCTCACTTGCGAAGCACTGGCTCTAACTCACATAATGTGTTTCCTAGAAAAAGATGTGTCAAAATCCGAGTTTCTGGTCGCTTTCGATTTTTGATCATCCTAGAAATATGGCTAAACAATCTTTACCATAGAGATGACCTATTCCAAACATTTTATACATGTGATTTCAACATAGACGATTAGCGTGATGCAGTCATATCTTTGTTACACACTTATGCATATAAACATGTAATAATACACACGATATTTTACTTAGATTTGAATGATTTTTTTGGTGTTACGCGTATTCCGGTAATTATAATTATCTGGCAGAATCGATATAAACTAAGCAATGCATTCTGTAGATGCCTCGAATGAAGCTTACCCTCAAAATTATGTCTGGTAACTCAGCAGTCTTGCAAAATTTGGGTAGTAGCACTAGAGTGAGATTTTTGGAGCGATACAAAAATTGCGTCCTGCTGTTGGAGAAGCTGATAATTGGATAACAAAATTTGTTTGGCAATTCTATGATCGTCGACTGTTTTCGGAACTAGAGCGGAATCATCCTTCCAGATCCATCGGATATTTTCTTGTAATTTTGATGGAATATTATCAACAAGTCTTGCTTAATAGGCGTCAACGAGAAAATTTAATTTTTCGGATGGAAGAGAGTCATTTTACTCGTAAATTGCTATAATTTCCCTCATTCTTCGCTCTGAGAGCAAAATGTGGCTTTCTACCTTAACTGATACTACATCAGTGATTGAATGTTCTAGACATCGGCGCCTCCCTATCTCTGTGCATCGCGCTTGTTTGCTGTTGCATCAGCTTTTAGTATAGGAACGACCGTCACTCAGAAAGTGGTGCATGTAAGTCATTTGTTTTGTCCCTTATCTCATGTACCTGAAAAGGACCAGAGTGAAATTCAGTAGCGCAGTTTTAAGAAAATATCTGAGTTCAGGCCGCTGGTTTGGTATAGTCTGAACAGGCAACTTCCCATAGTCATCAGTTGGATGTACACAACTTCGTTAATTATTACTATCATACTACTATTGCTGTTCTTATTTGTTTCTTCTCAGAAATGTTTACTTCCTTATTTTCAATATTTTTTTTCTATGGAGAGTTGGAAAGATTTAAGCATCGGAAATTCATCTCACGTGACGCTCTCCTTTTCCTACACTGTTCACACAGTTTTCAGAGTAAAAGGAGAACACTCAGTTATAAAAGCAGATAACAAGGACTCAATACTCTAGGCATAAATCTACAACCATTTCTGGTGATTTATAACTACAACAACAAAGTAATTCTCGTTGGAGCATGTTCTACAATGTAATGAGCAAATGCGCTAAAATACAAGAAAGCAATGAATGAATGGTCCTGAGTAGCTTGAAATGGTTTTCTGTTCTCTCATGTGTCGGCTCCATTGAATTAACTGAAAATGGCTGAAAACGTTTCATGGCACTATGGTCTGATACATTTGTAACGAAGTTCTAAAAGGTTTAAATACTGAGTGGTTCTTGCTTTTAGGTCAAAATCCCAGAGTTATGGCCTAATAGTTACTCAAATCATGTATAATACTGAAAACAATTCAAAGATCCCTGGCAACCTGAAAGGTCTCTGTCGGATTCCTTTCATGTTAATTTCTTAAATCTGTGGTCATTTACGGCATAAATTCCTCGTCTAAATTTACTGTGGCTTTTCTGACTATCTGGGAGGAGACTGAGTAGTGGAACGTGTTACTTTTACACATAAACAAGAACGATCTGTCACACCACTACACTTTCAAACACAGTTTATATGTAATACATGTCACACAGTCTCATACGGAACCTACATCCGCTTTCTTTTATATACTGTATATGATAAGATACTGTCATCCCCCTTCCCTTCTGTGTGAGAGGATGAATGAGCAAATGTATTTCTAGTTGCATGCTTGAGGTTAGCAGACTAGCCTGTCTGCTAGAGAACAGTAGGACCAACGTCGGAACAGGTAGCTACGCTTTCTAAAAGCAGAGAGGTTTCTATTCTTAGTATGGTCCTGTCCGTCCCTTGTCATGTTGGTATAGGAAGCTGCCCCTCTGGCCACTTCCGTTTGTATTTGTGAGCCACCCTCAGGAAGTGACCAGGTCAGTCTGTCCGCGGTGAGCGTCTGAAGTAGTATGATCTCCGGCTAAGCACGTGTCTGCTAAGTCCGTAGGACAATGGATTTCTTAAGTTCAGCCTAACTGAAAATTTAATCACCTTTATTTCAGGTTTCGCTCTAAAATATCTAATGTTATCTTAAATTGCGACGCAGTGTAATTCGAGTGTGAAGTTCAGAATATATTCCGGTAGTTGCTTTGTCACTACTTTGTGAGTAAAGTGGAACCACGTGTTGATCAGTAACTGTAACTAGCATCATCAATCTTCAATGCGAATGTGCGTGAGATTATAACGTCTCGTCTTGACAATATTTTTCAATATAGCAACTTTTCTTTATGTTCAACCCACGTGGGGTGTACTTCGTGAGACCAGTACCAGTACCAGTAATAGTACAGTTGTTTGACCCATCAGGTTAATAGTAAGACGATAGTAACCAGTTCGACGTTTTTCTTTAGTAAATCGCGTTTCGATGTAGTTTATTTTAATTATCAAATTAATTGTGGAGTTACACTCTTTGTGTAAACCAAGTTGACCACGTGAAGCGTGTGGTGTAAGCATCAAATAGCCCTCAGCTATTCTTTTCGGGAAGATTTCACGGAGAGTTAGTATGAATTTTAGTATACCAGTGTGTGATAATTACATGACGGACAGGATTGTGCTACGAACGCTACTTCTTTGGGTGAAAATTGAATCGGTTGGTTGTGGTTAATTTCCTCTTGCATATGTTTCAACGTTCTGCGTGTGTTATTTTATGAATGCAGTGTTTCATGCAGTCTCCCAATCTTGGCTCCATATTTGATGTGTTACGTAAGATCACAATTTCACATTTTCACAATCCTAAATAAGGCACCAGCTTAGTTATGAATCGAGTTTAATTTGCTGAAATTTCAATTTTCAATGTTAAAATAAATTTACAAATATAAACTGATTTATTTCTTTTTATTTAAATTCTCTTTTTTATATACATATCACCGGATGTCGTATGACTATTAAAAGATTTTAATTAATGTTAGTCTGTTTGGGAATTTGGTAAGCTAGACTGGATGCCTGGTGAAACAGTTGCTGAGTAATGGAAGGTTAACTTCCCCAGACAGCTCACAGCTTTTAACCCGCTTTTATTGTCTATCAACACCGCTTTCATACCAAATTAAGATATGCAAGATAGTTGCATCTATCTGTATACAGCCATTAATGATAAGACGCTACATATATTGCCTATTCACTAGTTGATGTGAGGGTCTCCCGTGAAGTTTTCTACACCGAAATTGCTTGGTTGGTTTAGGGGAAGGGGGAGGGGGGAGAAGGGACCAAACTGCCTGGTCATCGGTCCCATACTCATGTACTGAAGAACCACAACTCTGAATGACTAGAGATGGGATTTTTATATTCACAGGACACGTAAATTAAGATATTCTGCAGAGATCGTTAGCACTTCAGTCACCTCGGTTCAGAATGTGATCTGTTGCCTAGTAGACACTGAGTTCGCCATGGGCCCTGATAACTTGTTCCATGCTTGATGGCATCGACACGTATAAGGTGCGAATGGCGTCCTGTGTTTCCAAAGTTCTTCTGTGGTGGTTGGCATTGGGTCACAGCACTGCACCTGTCGTTTCACCATATCTCACACATTTTCAATTCGTGGCAAGCCTGGCGATATGGTGGGTCAGGGCAAATGGCTGACGTCCAGTGACACTAAGAAGGCATGTTTTCGTGCAGCAACATATGGTCGTGCAATGTCTTGCCGAAAAATGGTGTCTGGGGTGTCGTGTAGCAAAGGTATGGCTACGGGTTGCAAGATGTCATTCGTGAAGGTCACACTGGTCACAGCGCCCTGGACGCACTGAAACTGTGATTTGTGGTGGTATCCAACAGCATCAGGCCTCGAGTTGGCGCTGTGTGTCTTGTGCGAATGCAGTCACTGTGATGTCGCTCCCCATGTCTGCGGCGAACCAAAATACGGCCGTCATTTTTGAACAAACAGAAACTGGATTCTTCCAAAAACACTATCTGATGCCGTTCCTATCCCCAGTGAAATCGTTCCATACACCACTGCCGTCTAGCATGTTTCTGCACATGCGTCAGAGGTAGGCAGAGAAGTGGACGACGCGCACGTAACCCATGCCACTATAAAGAGCAACGGACTGTCACTCCTGATTGTGTACGAAGTGTTGTACTATCCCACTATGGCGACAGAGCCGAGGAAGACGCAGATCTGTCCCGCAACGCCATTCGGACGAGGTGTCGATCATCTCGGGGGGGTGGTCTGGGTGGTGCGATCTGACCCATAGCGTCGTGTTCTACGGCCTTCCGTGAACCATTCTCCACACACACGTTCCACTGCCGAAACACTTCGTCCCACTCGAGCAGCAGTTTCCCGAATGGATGCATCACCTCTCTCATGCCAATAATGCTCCCTCTATCAAACTTACTGATTTGACGGTACGGTTCGCGCATACGCCGGCAAGGCATTTTGCACGTCTGCTAAAGTCACATTGATTCATTACTTTCGCTTTATAGCGACGACGAGAGCCGCAGGCACATTATACCGTTAGATGGTGTTGCGCGCGATTTACATGTTGACGTTGAACACGCGAGCCGACATGATTCAAATGTAATCACTTCTGCATAACATACTAATGTACATTCCTGTGAATATGAACGTCCTATCCCCAGTCGTTCAAGGTGTTCATATTTTCTGAACTTGAGTGTAGTATTCACGATGGGAGAGTTACTTGAGCTTCATCGAGCAGTGCTTGTAGGTGCAAAGGGCCGTGGGTGATGCTACATTTCAATAGAACTATATCTACAGTGTTGATAGGTGAAAATGAGCAGATAATAAATCAATTCAGGGGCCGTTTTTAACTCGCGGAATCAAGGAGTAGGTGGTTTAATTCGTCAATGGTAGACTAGAGGTCCCAGCGCCAGGAGGGACGCAGGGCATGGTAATTAGTTTCGATAGTATACCAGTTTCGTAAGTCAGAAATGTGAGGACTATTCAGTTGTCAAACTTTGTTCGTGTGCAGAAAGACCAGAAGTTGAGGTGACTGTCTGCTACGAAGGAATCAAATCGTCCACGGATAGGTGTTAGCACAGTGCCTATTTCTGTGGATAACTACACTGTGGGAGGATTCGTTGTGTGTGAAATGCGAAAGTGTTGCTGCTGTTCTCATACTGTTGCGCAGCTTTTTTAAACAGCAGCAGCTAAGTTTGGGCTATAATCTGGCTGATAACGAGCACTGTTAAGGAATCTTGGTAGTATGACTTAATGAATCACCAGCACCTGGATAACTCGTACACATTCTGGTACCGTCTGAACCTCTTTACTCTCACATCCATGTACCCAGGAACTTCTGCTGGTTGCTGTATGTAAACTCTATTCCAAACTACTTAGCCCGCATCTCGTGGTCGTGCGGTAGCGTTCTCGCTTCCCACGCCCGGGTTCCCGGGTTCGATTCCCGGCGGGATCAGGGATTTTCTCTGCCTCGTGATGGCTGGGTGTTGTGTGCTGTCCTTAGGTTAGTTATGTTTAAGTAGTTCTAAGTTCTAGGGGACTGATGACCATAGATGTTAAGTCCCATAGTGCTCAGAGCCATTTGAACCATTTGAACCAAACTACTTATCTAATATCTTATTATTTAAGTTCTTACTGTCGTGTTACCATTCATTACAAAGAGCGCTAATTATTTTCCTATTTGAGACTGACTTATCAGTCTGTTCCAACAATTACTCCTAAATGACTGTCATAAGAATTATTTGACAATCTACAGACTAAAACAGAAATAAAATAACTATTTCGCGGAAAGGCACCGTATATATTTCCCTTGTTCTAAATTCATGCTCTTTCTGCTGAATTATATAGTATAAAAATTTACTTACACCTGCCGTATCTGTCAATTTTCTGTCTGATTCTGCTGCGTCTCTGAAGCGCAGTCTTTACTCGTGGTTTACTGGCCTGCTCAAGAAACATAACGGCTGAGGGAACGTATTCCTTCCTGCTGCGAGGATGATTGGGACTTGTCGATGTTGTAGATTAAGTCTGGCAACCCTGAGATAGGCGAGACACGTCCTGGTGAGACATAGAATTATCCTGTTAAATTCGCTTGATATTCTCTTAGTATTCTAACTAAATAGTCCAGGAAAGTCATTCCACCTAAAAACGACAACTGATCCCTTCTTCATTGCGAATTATCAGTATTAGTCAGCATTAGGACTATCAGGAAGCACTGACTGTTGGAGCCGGTCTCTCTCGATGATTGGAACATCACAGCACTGCTTAACAAAAGCAGCGTTGGTTCTGTGTTCCTATCCCACAGGCGGCTATCAGTTTACCCCTTACGTAACAGAGCTAGAACCGTGCGGCTGCCTGAACATGACAGGTAATTCACGTTAAAATTGATCGTAGATGAGGCGCGAAACGTATTACCTGACTTTATTTCTTCGGTAACACTCATCCCATACATGACACAGATGTTAGAGCTTACTGGCTACTTTTGCCAGGTGAATTTTGTCCTTCGGATTACATACGTAGTATTCCGCACGTCATAAGCTGCGAGACTGCTGGTTACAATATTGTTATGCTTTTCTTTTGCACTGCACAGTTGTTACCTACAACAGACTGTGCATCAGAGTAGCTAAAGTGGAAGGAAGGATTCCTGTGGAATATTGAAGATCCAACAGTGTTAGCAGTTTGTATAGCTGACGGGTATGTGATTTTATTTATTATTTTACATATTTATTATTTTATGTATTACAAAATCGAGTTTAATGTTAACACTGTGTAGCAGAGGCAGCTGGTTAATGACGATTCGATCGAGCAATAAATGAATGTATTGAACAGACTGTTATCCACTCCAAGGGATCAGAACGTCAAATTCTCATCCATTGTAGCGCCCATGTGCTACTACAACTTAATGATGTACTGATATGTGCAGTTTAGTGGAAGTATAGTTTTGCGCGTCGAAGCTACATAGTCTTGTTGGTGTATCGGCCGGAGTCACATTGCAGTTGCGTAGCGGAGTTTGATGTTTTTCTCTCGGCGGCGGTGTTTTCTGCCCTCGCCATGGTGTCTGTCGAGTCTCCTAAGTCTATTCCTCGTGCCGGCCGCGGTCGCAGGTTCCAATCCTGCCTCGGGCATGGCTGTGTGTGATGTCCTTAGGTTAGTTGGGTTAAAGTAGTTCTATGTTCTAGGGGACTGATGTCCTCAGGTGTTAAGTCCCATAGTGCCAGCGCCATTTGGACCATTCCCTCTGTGGAAGCCCTGTCGCCAAAAAGGAACAGCTAGATTGTTTGACCTAAGGTTAGCCTCCCGGTTATCCCGATCGAAGTGGCGTCCTCGTGGTACCAAGTTGTTCATGATATTGTGTCTATCAACGTGCGACTTTTTCGTATTGGCCTCATTGTGATGGGTCGCTGCAATCGTTGCCATGAAACTGATACATTATATCATCTGTTGATCTCCTGCGGTCATGGCCTTGGATATGGCTTCGCCGACAACTGGCTTTTCTTCTGAGGACGTCGCAGTCGGCTATCTCGGGGGAGATTCTCGTGAGCCCCGATTCAACCTTCTTTCCCCAATCGAAGAACAATGCCATCATGTGGCTCGTTGGACATTACGTCCACTACGTGATGGTGAGTGGACATTACACAGATCGGAGTGCCTTTTTCCAATATATGGCCACAGCCCATTGGACGTGACTCAGGATGCCACGTTATGGAGATCTTCTTCCTAATATTCTGTATATTGTTTTTCATCGATAAGGTATTGGGTGAGTTGAAATCCCCCCCTCCCCCTAATTTGTGGTTACTCTCGTTTAGATTTAAATGTCACACGAAGTAGAAGTGACGGAGGAAGAAAGGTGGGGGCACGTTATAATTAACGCCATATTCCTTCATATTCATTTTCTGTTTATCTCTTTTGTTTTTGTCGAAATGACTTATTTTGTTTTATTTTTAATTGATTGCCTTAAATAAGTGCTTTTGAAGGAGGAAAAATGTGATCGGTGGGCTTGATGCTAAGTTAATATACGTAAGACCTTCGTTCGATTCCCACTTTAGACTATGGTTTTTGGATAGGCATTATTTAGCCACGGTTACGCCAAATGAAGAATATACGATTCTATCGTGGTGCCAAATTCAAATTAAACGAGATGTCTCTTTGCTAACAACAACAGGTTGGATTGTGCCATGAAACAGGAGTGAGTGGTAGCATGTAGGAACTCTGTCACCAGTAACCAACTTTTCTTGCACGAGAATTTTCATTTTAGTTCATGACGAAAAAGGATATAATGTCATACGACATTTATTTTATCTTTTATTTCAATTTGAGATGTTGAATCTTGGTTCTGGATTTCGATTCAGAGTTGGATCATCCCTGTCGCTGGACCTGATCTCTTCGTGACGACATAGTGCCATTAATTCGTTGTTTGCTTATGTTTCCAAACTCCTCAATGTCTCCACGGAAGGCGTATCAGAGGGTTTGAATCCTGGTTTGGCACAAAAATGTTCTTAATATCCTTTCAAGCTTTAGTATGGTCACACCTAATTCTTCGTGGAAAGGATATGTGACGCTATCCGAGAGAGGCATTGGTCTTTTCGTCACTTCAGTTGAAGTTCAGACATGCCACTCCTTGCTGCTGGTGAAATATAATTCGATAGTTAACGTGTCGTCGTGTTTAGTCTACGACGATATGCACTGGGTTCGATTCCCAGTCATCACTGTAGTCTTTGTCACGTCTTTCCTGATACACACTTAAAAATAGTTTAGCATCATCCCGGTTCACATAACTTCTGATGAAAGACGTTGACTGTGGATATTGTATCACAGACGGAGTCCCTTTGACTGTTCAGAGATGTCACTAAACCCGCCCAAGATGTAAACAACCATGCATGAGCAGTGCCTATTATACGGAAGGGTCCGATAGCCGATCATTTCCAGTTATTCCACCAGGAGGGAGGTACACGGCAGGTGTTGTCTGTAGTTCAACCGTGCCTAGATGGTCAGTACCGTAGTTCGATCGCGTCCGCATTATTACTTTGTATCGTGAACGGCTCTCAACAATGGAAGTGTACAGGCGTCTCGGAGTGAACCAAAGCGATGTTGTTCGGACATGGAGGATATACAGAGAGATAGGAACAGTTGATGACATGCCTCGCTCGGGCCGCCCAAGCGCTACTACTGCAGTGGATGACCGCTACCTACGGATTATGGCTCGTGCAGCCACAGGACGTCGTGTTACGACTCAGACTGTGAGCAATAGGCTGCATGATGTGCAGCTTCACCCCCGATGTTCATGGCGAGGTCCATCTTTGCAACCACGACACCATGCAGCGCGGTGCAGATGGGTCCAATAACATGCCGAATGGACCGCTCAGAACTGGCATCATGTTCTGTTCACCGATGAGTGTCGCATATTCCTCAACCTTAGAATCGTCGGAGACGTGTTTGGAGACAACCCGATCAGGCTGAACGCCTTAGACGCACTGTCCAGCGAGTGCAGCAGGGTGGAGGTTCACTAATATCTTGGGGTGGCATTATGTGGGGCCGACGTACGCCGCTGGTGGTCATGGAAGTCGCCGTAACGGCTGTACGATGCGTGAATGCCATCCTGCGCTCGATAGTGTAACCTTATCGGCAGCATATTGGCGAGGCATTCGTCTCCATGGACTAAAATTCCCGCCCCCATCGTACACATCTTGTGAATGACTTCCTTCGCTCGACTAGAGTGGCCAGCATGTTCTCCACATACAAACTCTATCGTACATAACTGGGATGGGTTTAAAAGGGCTGTTCCTGGACAACGTGACCCACTAACCACTCTGAGGGATCCACGCCGAATCGCCGTTGTGGAGTGGGACAATCTGGACCAACTGTGCCTTGAACTTGTAGGTAGTATGCCACGACGAATACAGGCATGCATCAGTGGAAGAGGACGTGCTATTGGGTATTAGAGGTACCGGTGTGTACAGCAATCTAGAACAACACCCATGAAGGTCTCGCTGTGTGGTGGTAACGTCAGATTTTCATGAGCGATAAAAAGGGTGGAAATGATGTTTATGTTGATGTCTGTTCCAATTTTCTGTGCAGGTTCCGGAACTCTCTGAACCGAGGTGGTGCAAAACCTTTTTTTGATGTGTGTATAAACATGCATACATGCCTCTACTGGTAAAAGAGACTTAAAGTTAATATATATTAGTGACTAGAAAACAACCGTTCCAAAACGGTTCAAATGGCTCTGAGCACTACGGGACTTAACATCTGAGGTCATCAGTCCCATAGAACTTAGAACTACTCAAACCTAACTAACCTAAGGACATCACACAAATCCATGCCTGAGGCAGGATTCGAACCTGCCACCGTAGCGGTCGCGCAGTTCCAGACTGAAGCGCCTAGAACCGCTCGGCCACAAAGAACGGCTCTAGAAACAGGGAAACATGAGCATCTTGTCAGTTTGGACGGAGGTTTTGAAGTAAGTTTGGCCTGGAATGTAGTGTTAGCAGCTATCGCCTAGAGTGCGTGCAGCAGTGGGCAGCACCTAAGGCGGACCAAAACCGCCCCGCAGATATTCGATCGCAACCGCCACCCAGCCTGCTGCCGCCCGCACAGGACCCTGGCGCGTACAGTCATATGCAGGGAGTGGTTGCCCCACTCTGATAATTACATGGACATACGCAGCATCTTGATATTTCGCCTGAGGATGATCGATGAGATAATCTAGATAATCTTGGCAAAGTCTGGATATCTGAACTCTGTCACCTGTTTAATACTTTTCACCACGTCATCTTAGTACTTAATTCCATAAAGAAACCCAAATAATTCAATGTGCGTCTTTGAAACTTCAATGGACTGTAAGAGCTGCCACGTGTAACAGATACTCCCAAACTAATTTCTATGCAAGTCTTATTGGATTACTATTCCAACCGAAGTAAAATCAACTTAGTTTGCGTTGCTAAAGGTTAATAATGGTACAGGTCACAAAAATTATTCGATCGTTTGTTGTTAGAGTCTCAAGCCTTTAACGTTGTCAGTAGCTTACACCAACTCATTAAATACCAGAAAAATAGAAGAAACCGGAAATACTGTTAACTAGATGCAGATGCATTGATGTATGTTCAGACTTACATAATGGATGACAAGGGACAATAGGCCACGAATTCTTAACGTTAAAATTGGGTATGTGTAACACAAAGAAAATCAGATCACATTGATAAGGTTTTCTTACTTTACAATACAGATTTTTAAGTTTTTGCCTTGTTCTGAGAAAGAAAAATCCTAAACCATCTTTACTTGTTTCTACGTACAAATGATTCTGCTTAGAAAATTCAGCACTTTCTAATGATACCTGATGTATTTTCACGTAATATCTACGAAAGGCAAAAAGAACGATATGTTTGCAAAGGCTGTGTTGCTGCAACAAAACATCACTACTTGCAAAGTAATAAAACATAGTAGTAACTGGAGACATGGGCCACGACGATCAAAGTTTATAAACTTGTGTTTTATCCAAGACACATGTAATGTCACTGTTCGTTGAATTAAGACAGGGAGTACCCAGTTCAAACAGAAATAGTCCTCTTACTCATAAACATCTTTCCCTTCCTTTACAGTTATGAACAATATCTTGGAAATATGGGCATGCTACATTCGGTAATTACAGCGCTACCCAAATACTACTATCATTGTTAGGCGAATACTGAATACAGAAATTTTAGTAGTTTTTATGGAACTGCAGTTTAAAGAATAATATAAAGTTAAACAGATAGTTCACCTCCGATTTTACGAAATGGATTTAGTGACAACAAATAAAATCTAGGCATGTCTCTCTCTCTCTCTCTCTCTCTCTCTCTCTGTGTGTGTGTGTGTGTGTGTGTGTGTGTGTGTGAGTGTGTGTGTGTGTGTGTGTGTGTGTGCAAGTATGTGGGTGTATGTGGTATTCTGTGTGGCGACGTGCTGATGTTCCCCACTTTTAAGTATGCATATATTTTTGGCACGAAAAGGTTTTTTCCGTCCAACACAAACATTTCTGATGTCGGGTGTATTAATCAGTGTCCGCGCTATAAAAAAGACAGAGGACATAAAAATTCATTTGCGTTGATTTCGGATTAGCTGTACGTTAGGCTGGGCTCATGCTCCACACCAGGCGCAGTCAGCCTGGTCGGCACCCACAACTGATGGGCGTTTCAACTTTCATGTTGGATCGTAGGTGGTGTGGGTTTAAAAAAATTCATAAGGCTTTCATAAAATTTTCAGATAAAGGATATTTAAAATAATAGTTACTATTATACTAATTAAATTCGTTTCACTCTGCTTTATAAACTTTATAAAGTAAAATTACTTCCGTACCTTATAAATCACCATTCCTGTGAAACCAGAGTGCACTTCGAAACTCTTTCTAATAACAAAGTTGCAAAAGTGGGCGGTACGTAAAAAAGGTTGACCACCCCACGCTCTACATGAAATCATTTTGATCAGTGGTAAATCTTTGGGAGTGCAGACTGGAACAACATTATTCAAATAACCGCCCAGAGAGTGCAATTTAGGCTTATCGGGTTTCCATAATCATCTCAAGTTAAATTTTCGGACGGTTCTCTTCAAAATGACACGTGTTAAGGGGCCAGCACATGGTGACTGCATGTTGACAATTATTGTTTTTCAAAACTTCAATGTATCGAAACAACCCAAACACCGTCAAATTTAATGTCAATATTGCCAGTTGGCAACGATATTTTACAAGGTTAAAATGTTTAACAATAGAATAGAACATAAAAGAAGTAATAGATAAGAAAATCGCTCAAAAAGAAGAGTGACCCCTCGCATGTTAATTTTGTGGCAGAAATCAGAATTACGAAACTATTTTCGAATCAGTCGCGCATTGTACGAGAAATTATTAATCCGATAGGTAATAAAATAAAGAATAAATTACGTTAATGAGGGATCATTCACTATCGACAAGATTGTAGGGGTAAATTCGAGATTTCTGGTGACAGGCAGGTCATTCCAATGTTTGAAGTTTAGTTCTAGAACTATACCAAACACCATTATCAAAGTTGTATGGAAACTTGTGAATCAGTTTCATAAGGGGCAATCCAGAAGCTTCCAGTCGGAGAAAGTACAGTCCAGAAACAGTATGCCAGTGAGGCAAAGTCGCTGTGAACACTGAGGTAATTAGCCCACCGACGCACCAGATTGAAGATACCCATTTGGTAAAGCACCGTGTCCTTCCGTGTGAAATCCATAACTGCCTGTAGCACAGCCTTGTCTGACAGGAATCGAGGACTCTACAATGTCATTTTTAAACAACCGAAGACGTGATATTCACGTGGGGCTTCGAGAGTCTTCCACTTGGGTTGGCGGAACTTTTGCGTTACTATATTTGCGATATGAGGACGTGCGTTATTATGAAGCAGGGGCTCCTCTTAGTGCACCATTTCACAACAGTGGATTTAGCCAGACATGATGCCCCATAGACACCCTTCATTCTCCTGATGAAGTCTACTGGTATTTGTGCATCGGCAGCCAAGAAAGGAAATCCTGTTGGTCCTCTTAGCACGCATTTGGAAATATCGTTGCCATAGTGCATATACTGCACGCAACGTCGGGAACACAGATATCTCACACTAATCCGTTGCCTACATATCTCTGCTTATATACTCGGATCAGAGCCGCGCTACGAAGCATAAACACTGTGGCAACGCCCTCAAACGGAAACTTTTTGATCGCGCCTTATATATGCTCGGCAATGATATGTTCAGGTAACTAAAGTAAATTTTTTTTTTACGTTTTGTGGTAATTTGGTAAAACTGACTCGTTTTATTTCATAGACCTAGTACTCGTCATAGCAGATATATGACATATTTTTCGAATCAGAACATTTTTTCAAACTGCTACACTGTATAGTTTACCAAGCTGTACTATATTTTCCTTTTAAGAAAGTAAGGAATGTCACAGAGAATCCTCCGTTGTCTATCCTAAAGTAGTGTGCACAGTGCTAGCTCTTGCATAGACCCATTAAAAAATTTATGTTAAAAAACTACTTGAAAGATTGAATCTGGGGTATGATATGCACTGTTCCAGAACCACGCCATTGCACAGCAGCTAGCAGTCACAGAGTGAAAAGTAATGTCCCAAAAATTAAATCTGCTTGTAGTTTGACTTTGTTACTGTAGGAGAAACTGTTGCACCATTTGACGTGTTACGACATCTATGTGTAGGAAGAATGCTAGACTTGTGTTCTGTGTTTTCATTTTCTGTTGTAAAAAAACGTGTACGGTGAAAGAGCAAACGCAGCTAGACAGTGTTGTGCGAGCTCTCCTCGGTGTACGAGGACAATACGACAGAGCAGGATTCAAAGATTGCGATACTGAGTATGTCACTAAAGAAGTATCCATAGACAAGGAACTGACGAGGAAATTAGGAGCAGCTAAAGCTTTACCCCGTAGGTACAAAAACGAAAGTGCTTGTAACCTTCCCTTCCTAATCGGCTTATTTGAGTGCGACATAACTGACCGTGATAGGGTATGTCTAACGAAATTTTACAATGTGTATGGCTATCGTTATCGAAAAACAATACCGGTTATTAGGAGGAATGTGTACAGCAGACCCTTCTGAAGGAAAAATCTATTCTAAAACTAATCTAAATACTGATAATAATTTTTAAATGGGTGGAATTTAGTGCTATCGATCACAAACAACGCAGGGGGAAAAAAGGATACCACGTAATGTTTCATACAGAAGAACACTGATTATTATAAAAAGATAATTAAACGGCTGCCAACCCACAACGGCAATGAATATCCAGAATCCTGAGAAAGGTAACGGGAAAGAAAATTAAGCAAATAATCACTGCCGTGGCAATGGAAGATTGTCACGCTTTTCCACAACATGACAGTTCACGAGAAAGTAAATGTAAGAAATCACTGAGTCTGCAAGTACTTAATCTGAAACACTAAATTTTGAAAGAACAGTTAAATGAATTTGCTGGTTAAATAAATGACTGATTGTAACTGAAACTCTGTTACATAAAAAAATTAACCTCAGCATAACTTAATAAAAAATTTCCTAAAAAGCAAGCAATTTACTTTTATTTATTGAAAGACTGAATGAAATTTACTTCAAGCAAATGAGCACCTAATTTTGCTTCAACATAAGAACAATAAAGTACTCACCAAGCCAGCAGAAGTCACTCGCTAAGCTAAATACAGAATAAATTAAATTGCACGCTCTTAATTTGTGCTATATCTTTAGTTATTAGTTTCACCAGAGAAATTTTACGTTGCTGTAAGTGAGTGAAGTTAATTCTCAAAATTACTAATTCGTTGAACATCTGTTACACAATACAAGAATGAGCAGTTACAGAGATAGTAAAATTTTGATTGAAAGTGGTTATTAGCAAACAAACAAAACTGGCAGTAAATAGTTAATCAGTTTACATATTTTGATGACACTCGGTGATTGCACGGAAAGGAAAGGGAATTTGCTTGGTAATAATGTCTGAGGACAAGGACAAAACAGGTGCCCTACAAATTTTGAGTATTGCAGGCTATTATTCAAGAAAATTAGTCAAAGTTTGTGAAAGAAATGCCACTGGCTAATGTCCGTACAACGTTAGTTATATGCTGTCAGTTAAGAGTCTAACGATCTTTTAGCTATGCGCACGACGAAGAATGTAGTCGACGACAAGCTGAGCTGCTACTGTTGCTACTACTAGCTGAGAACCGCAAGTCGTCTCCAGAGCCACGGGTAAATATGGGACAGGCCATAGAGCTGCAGCTTCTTCCGCCTGTTCACTCCTACACTGGTGGGTCAAAGAAGTGTGTGCGCCTGCACTGGCACGATCATAGCTGCACACCACGTCTGCGGGAGCGTCCAACAAACGCTTCCGCACTATTTCATTACTAGGCTGCTCTGCTTCCTCTCTGCTCACAGCGCGACGGAGACCCTTCATACGCAAAGATAGACAACGGTACAGCTACTGCCATTTAGTACTTGCAATCGATACATTTAAATACGGTTATCTTGGCTATTACGCAGAATTTTCCTATATTTACATTATAATTACAATCAATTACACAGGGTGTATCACAATTAATGGCGTAATCGCATACAGTTGAAACTACATGATACTAGAAGCAAAAAGGTCTCAGTAAACATAGGGTCGAAAATGCGTACCTTACGAGCTATGAGCAGTTTATCATCTTCGATACTTTGAAACGTAACTATTCTACTAAAGAAATGGTCATAACTTTTAAGGTATGCGTTTACGCCATTAATTATGATACAACCTGTATTCGTTCACTAATAAATACACTATGAAATCCATTACATATTAAATATAGTTTCTGTAATAAAGTTTATAGATTAAGAATTAGAAGCACACTACAGGTTATCAACGGATATTAAACGGCGAAAAATTTAGGATGGTACAGAAAGCAGTTTATCCGCATTTTCCGTGTTACAAGCTGGAGGGAATCCGAAACCAAGCAAAACCCATCTTCAATTCATTAGTCAGTTGATGCTACGGAGTTCGATGAGAGAATTTAAGCGAAGCCAAGAGACCTCCGGGAAGGAATTAAACATAGATCACAAAAAACTGCGTTAATATTTAAAGGAAGTCAAGAGAAATGAATGAGAAACCTTTTTTTAAAAGAAGAGAAAGAACCAATCTTCGGCAAAGAAACAATACAGTGTGACTTACAAAATGTTGATTTTGAGTTTTTCAGTCAGTTTATGTTCTTGATTGTCAACGCATCTGAACTTACGGCCAGAGTGCCAAATTTAAATTATTTACAAAGAAAATGAACGAAAACGATACAGCGAAAAAGTAGATGGCAATAAGCGGAACAGTCAGAAAATGAAATACTGCCTAACTAGAGTGTTCTCGATGTGGTAAACATTACCGCGCAATTGCAAAATCACAGACACCCACAGCACATTGTTAATGCCTACTACATGTTCGAAAGTGGTTCCCTGGGCGTAGCTTCAGTTTATCAAAATGGACAGCGTGTTAAAAGACGATATTTTTACTCAGGAGGAAGTTTTTGCTCGAATGAGATTACCGTGTGAGGGCAGAGGTTACTTACTGAGAATGATTTACAGCGGTAAGACAATTGTTTTATTGTTTATCTCACATTAACAGTAATTCACTAAAACTATGAAATTTAGTATCATCCGATCTGCTCTTTTTGTGATATAAATGAAGCCTCCACTTTTCACTCATTCTGTATTTCAGAAATTTCTGCCAAAGAGTTTTAGAAATCCCTCTTAACTGTAGGTTCTCCTATAAATACGGAACAAGCAATTGATGAGAACAGTAGCAACAGTGACATTATATGTACAGAAGAAGAATTAATTTCGTGGAGGTACGAACTGTCTGTAAGGGTGTAGTTAAGTGTTTGCTTATTCGAGAATTGAGAACAACTGTGTGAGGTGTGAGGTGAAATGACAAGTTTAATGTCGCAACGTTTCACACAAAATTAGAGATTTTCGCACAGTTTTCAACTCGCCAGCATAAAAACAGCGCAATGGATAACGCGTCTTGCCAACATCAATAAGTGAAATAAGTTTATACACAACAAAAAAATGGTTCAAATGGCTCTGAGCACTATGGGACTTAACATCTATGGTCATCAGTCCCCTAGAACTTAGAACTACTTAAACCTAACTAACCTAAGGACATCACACATCCATGCCCGAGGCAGGATTCGAAACTGCGACCGTAGCGGTTTCGAGGTTCCAGACTGTAGCACCTGGAACCGCTCGGCCACTCTGGTCGGCAAACAGTTAGAGACAATTGTCCATAAGTAAATTATTACCACGGTAATGAAAGTCATCTGTGCCATGAAGGTATCATCAATGTAGTATTGAAAGACAGCGTGGAGGATAAAAACTGTAAAGGGAGACCAAGAGATGAACACACTAAGCAGATTCAGGAGGACGTAGGTTGCAGTAGGTACTTAGACATGAAAAACCTTGCACAGAATAGAGTAGATAGCAAACACGTTATTGGAGACGAGACAGTCTTTAACACTTGTAAACTCAGATGTACTACAATAGGTAACATTTCAAAAAGCAAGATTTAACATGAAATAATATTATGAAAATTTTGTACTGGACCGTGACGTGGGACTCGTATGCAGTAACTATTTTCCTAATCGCGTAAGATCGTAAAATGGTTTCAGTCACAAATAATAAAGTGTGCATGCGTTTATGCGTTAGTTGGACGGGGATTCGAAACAAGGATAGAATGGATTATTAACTAAGCACAATTAAATATTACATATGGAAAATTTACACCAATTGCGATATGAAGGAAACTGAAATGACAAGAGTTTAACGTCTAATCTTGTTGGTACTTGAATTGAGCACCTATCGCCGTTGTTTTACAGCTACGACCAAACGTTCACTATCGGTGTGTTAATCCAGTAACAAGGCGTGTGTACGACTGAACTCGAAATAACGTGACAAATAGTCACATATTGACTGGGGATATGAAATGCACATACCATCGTTGTCGACAACACACGCTGAGAAATTAACAACCGAATAGTTTCACACCGGTGGCTAACAGTGGCATGTCAAACCTAAAATGGTATGATGAAAAGTTCTTTGTCTGACTGTGAGTCGAAATCGCAACCACATCCTATCATTGTTGTTGACAAGGCACAGGCCGGCCGCGGTGGTCTCGCGGTTCTAGGCGCGCAGTCCGGAACCGTGCGACTGCTACGGTCGAAGGTTGGAATCCTGCCTCGGGCATGGATGTGTGTGATGTCCTTAGGTTAGTTAGGTTTAAGTAGTTCTAAGTTCTAGGGGACTGATGACCACAGCTGTTAAGTCCCATAGTGCTCAGAGCCACAACGCACAGGGCACGTCGAGATCTTAATTGTTATTTACTTGTAATTTGCTGTGCACATGCTACAATTTAAAATAAGCTTGTGAAAATGTTTGGGTCCGAGCGGGTCTCGAACTCTGACACGTGTCTTTCGTGGAGACCCTGAGAAGTTTTAAATCTTGAAGAAACACTTAAATCTAGGAGCTGTATCGACCCGAAGGTGCCAGATCCCACGAATGGCATCAAATCCCACGAATGAGGGGATCGCAGTTGGCATCCGAGACCCGCACCAGTATTTTCAACATTAGAAGTTCCAGTAAAAATGACAATTCCGACGCCCCATATGTCATTAACAGCCTGTTCGAAACATTTAAATCGTTGTTCGTCTGAATCGCAACCCACTAGCTACTTTGACTAGTCAGAACGCACATTCGGCTTGATGGTGTAATCACTGTAATGAAATCTCGAAACGGATATATGCACGAAGTGGTAAAAACGAAGGATGCGTAGATTTCAACATAAGCTATCGTTTACTACTTGGGCTGCTGTCCTGCTTTATGTATGGAGAGGATAAAGGTGCTAAAAAAAAAAGAAAGAAAGAAAGAAAGAAAGCCCATGGGGATTTGATGAACCACGTTTTTACTGTTTACCAAAATTCAAAATTCCTCTATAGTCTACCCACACATTGGAAAATTTTATGAAATGGGACTGTATAACATTCATGAGACACTTGCGTTCAGAAGGGAGTGATTGGGAAGAAACAAAGGTAGGATGATTGAGGTTTAACATTTTACCGACGACGAAGACATCAGAGTCTAAGCAGAAGCGAGCACTGGAAAGGATGGGGAAGGAATTCGACTGTGGCCTTTCAATGGAAATATCCCAGGATATGCCTTAATCGATTTAATGAAATCACGGAAATTATCTCTCAGGTTCGCCCTATGGACACTTGAACCGCTGTGTACTAACTGCAAAAATAGTGGTTAATGACTTTCCCTGTCAAAAAGTATGTGAAGTGGAGGCTAGTGTGAATCATAAGAAAGTAACGTTATGCGTCTGATGGCACAAAGAACGTATTACGATATACTTCCCAGGAGTGTGATGGTTGCTGATGGCATCTGATGCCAACGACTCAGACGCCTTGTGGCCGCAATATAAAAAAGAGCCTAAGGAAACCTTATCAAGTACTGCTACTGGATGAGAATCCCGACTATACTCTGCTGATTTAAGCAATGAAACTATCCAGGAACGTGACTAGAATACAATCACCAACGCACTTACAAGTATTTTTACACCGTCAAATGTTTACCTTTCTCGCTCCATATCGAAGAACTATCAGGAAAATTTCTTTGCGGACGAAAATTCTTTTTCAACCCGGTTTGATGATATCTTTACTTCTGAACAAGTGCATTTCTAAAATCGATGAGTCCAAAAATTGCCTGAGCATTGTCGGTCTGCTATAATTTACGCAAAAGTATACATTTTTGACGTTTTCTTTCTCTCTTCTCTTATGCTTTTCTAGTATATTGAGTAAACCAATGAGAAACGCTATAAAAATAAACACTTTACTAATACCATATACCCCTATGAGTAAAGTCAATTTAATTTAAAAAAATGGCATCCGTAATACGAACCTGTGCTGAAACTGACTTATTACCTAGATATTATGGACTTTCAAACTCCATAAGCTCTTTTTCTATGTGAAGTCATGCATCCTACCCAAGAAGCGTTTCAAGACTCTCGCAAATATGTGTAAATCTGGCACTGAACATATATCCAAATTAAAACTCGGTTAACAAATTACATTGCCCAGTCTCATTAATGTCACTACCTGTCAGAAGGCTAATTAACCACATTTTGGTGCGTGGACGTGCACGAAGAGATTCAGTGAGGTTGTGAAAGGTACAGACAGGGATGTGAATACATGCAGAGTCTAGCACCGTGGCCACCTGCGCTGGGTTTCTCGGTTGAGCATTAATAACGCGAAAGAGGTCTCCCCTCGCTCCCCTCCCCCTTCTCCTTAGATTCTCGATTGAGTTTAAATCCGGATTGATTGGTACCCAAAGTAGAGCGGTAAACTGATTCTGGTGCTGTTCGAACCGTGCACGTACCCTCTGAGCTGTGTGACATGTTGAGCTGTTCTGCTAATAATTGCTTTCGTACCAAAGAAAAAACAAACGGCATGTAGGGGTGCACATAATCCCCAGGGATATATGCACACTTGTGTTGATCCAATGTGCCCTCCAAAATGACGAGATCACCCAGGAAATTCCACGAATGTATTCCCTGAACCATAAGGCTCCCTTCTCCGGCGTAGAGCCATACACACCATCGACCATCTGTCCGGTGAAGCAAAAAACATATTTATCTGCAAACGCCTTCTGTCCCCAATCAGTGGAAGTGGTGTGCAGATTCCAGCATTCGTCAGTAATGAACAGCAGTCCGCACGAATGCAGCTGTGGAGGCCCATACGCAGCAACGTTCGCTCAATGACCGTTAAGGAAACACCGTTCGTAGCCCCGTGGTTAATCCAGGCAGGCAGGAGCTCAACCGTTTCTGGTCTTTTAGCCTGTACACATCTCGTCATGTATGGCGCGTGGTGCTCCACAGTTGCCTCGGTGCCGGTTTTGTATAACGTCGCTTTACCACGGATGGTGTTCTTTAACCACGGCAGCATACGAACAGTTTATAAACTTACCAGTATCAGTAATGCTTCCACGTTTGTACTGAAAGCCAAAAATCATGCCCTCTTGCTAGTCTGAATAATTGCTCCGTTTACGCATTACGACAACTACTGCACTGTTTTCAGATTCCCTCTGACACGTTTTATTTACCCTTCGCAGCTGGTGCTGCCACCTGCTGTCTGTGAGTGGATATTACACGTTGACGCCAAGCATAGGCGGTTATCACATAAATGTGATTGAACCTTGTATGTAATGCAATATGTAAATCAGTCAAATTGTGTATTCACAAAAAACTAAAAATTTTGTTAGTATAGGCAGAAAAAAATATATGAATTACGATCAATGCAAGAATTTCTTAAAATATTCACTTTTAGATCGGTGGTGCGCTAAAACTAGACTACTAGAGGACTTAAGATGGAGAAATTAGTTCGATAAGACATTAAGTAAAAATACTACAAATTAGCTAGGTCTCTAGCGACGTAAGAAGAAGCAGCTAAGGCATTTTCCTTTTCTCAATCGTTGCGCATTACCGTTTAGCTAGTAATCTGTCACTGTCTGCAGTATGCTCTCGTTGCCATTATGCTTTATTGGACAGATAATTCTCAACGCAAAATATAAAATTAGCTGCAGATTCTGCACAAAATGCCCTTACTGGTATCAAATTAAACATCTGATAACCTAATATTACACCTAAAGTGAGACTCATTAAGATATATTAGAAATTGCTAGTGAATTTATCAGGATAATTCTAAACCACTCCCGCCGGCCGGAGTGGCCGTGCGGTTCTGGGCGCTGCAGTCTGGAGCCGAGCTACCGCTACGGTCGCAGGTTCGAATCCTGCCTCGGGCATGGATGTGTGTGATGTCCTTAGGTTGGTTAGGTTTAATTAGTTCTAAGTTCTAGGCGACTGATGTCCTCAGAAGTTAAGTAGCATAGTGCTCAGAACCATTTGAACCATTTCTAAACCACTCCACGAAGTTAATCTGTGATCACATAGTTGTAAAACGTATCCTACAATATATGTAAATTGAAGGTGGAGAGAAAAAGGAAGGAAAGGAAAGGAGAGCGGTCACTGCTGTCAGCTGCACTGGGACATTACGCGGAATCGGCGACGACGAGTGGAAATGTGTTGCAGACCAGGATCTTCAGCTTATTGGGTAGGTGCGATAACCACTGCGCCATCTGGGACACAATGTTATCATGACTGCACGAAATATCTCGGCTCGCCTCGCAGCCGATCCACACTCCCACCGAGAGCTACGTATCCGCAGCCCCTGTCCATTTCCTCCATATTCGCTGTTCCGAGGTTCCCACCGGAGGTCGGAGGTATTCGTGCATCCACACTGAATGAGGTGGATTCATTGCCCAACTAAGCCTGTTAAATTACGTGAATGTATGGTGTCCAAAAGACAGACACCATGTATTCAAATAATTTGGTAGACCTAGCGGGGCAATGAATACAAAGAAACAAAACACCCGAGCGTGATATCACCAAAAATGATATCAAAAAGAGAGAACCGTTATTTCGCCGTAAGAGCACGACGGAACCGCCTTTGTACTGGACGGCAACTGGTATCTGACCTCACAGCATCCACTGAACGTGCTGTATCGAGACAAACGGTGTACAGAAGGCTTCGGCCGAATATACTTTACTGTCGGAAACCTTCTGTATGTGTGCTTCTGATGCGTCTTCACAGAAGGGAACGTCTTGAGCGTAGTCGTCAACACGACACCTGGACGGTCGAACAGTGGTCCCATTTTATTTCGAGACCAGAACATTATGGGAAGAGACCGATATCGTGGAGGAACCTTAATGGTGTGGGCAGCGATTATGTTGACCACTCGAACACCTCTCCATGAAATTGAACCTGTGAATCGGCATGGTTTAACTCTCTAAACCTTGCGAGCAGCTGTGCAGGTAGAATGGGCGCTATTGCCTCAACATAAAAGTGATGATATCAATCACAGAATGTCCCATCGTTCTCAGACCGGTATTGCTACCAGAGGCGGTAACGCGCCATGCTGAGCAAATTAAACAGTTGTCGAAATGTGTGTGCAAATCCGTTGAAGTTGGAGAAAATGTTATCTACCCTTTTGCATGTTGCAGTTCTTTACGTTCTGTGTTACTTACATTGTTTCTACTTTACAATCACCTGTTTAACTGCTTTGTGGCAACATAATCATAACCTTGTAAAATTTCCGTTTGTTGCTTAAATTCTGAACACCATTTGACTTGAGAGTGGGAAAGAACTGTTGTCCACCTCCTTGTAGATGCGCAGGTGTCGTATGTGTCATAGTTTATTTCCTGGTTGCCCCATGCTAACGATGCCTCTTGGCTATCAGTTGTGATAATCGTAAATCTGAGAAGAGACTGCTATGTTAAATACTACAGTACTGGCAGTTGCAGAAACTACGTTCGAACAGGTCACTGAAAACCCTTGCGAGGTGCCGGGGCTAGCAGTGTATTTAACACTAAATTCTTCTAGAATTTTCATATAGAAATGATGCTCTAAGCCCAGGCCCCCTTTTCTAACTCCGAGTTTTGCTGTTGCACATGGATTAAGAAGAAACCCGAACTGACTGTAATCGACCCTGCAAGTGGAGTAGAAAAGAGTTTGGCAGCTGCAATAATTTAATTGTATAGAAATTAATTAGGTAAAGGAAAGTTTCTATAACGTAGTGAGGAATGGAAGGGTTGCTCTACCGATTAACAGATTGAAAGTTCTGTCCAAAATAACAATTTGATTTATTATGACTAAATTCCAAATAATAAACAAAACACATGAAACATTTACAATACATCAAATTGGATACTCAAATAAATGCTGTGAAGGGGAAGTTGTCCATAAACTAGATTGTGACATTTATGACCAAGTGGTATGTGGAGCCAATTCCTTGCAACTCAAATCTTAAGAGAAACACCCAGCCAACCCAACATTAATTGCTGTTACAGTAGTGATAACTCAGACAAAGAACACCCAAGACAGAACAAAGTTAGAAAAGACGAACAGGCGCGCTCTGTTGAGCTCTGATTATCACCTAGCATAAATTCCCTGATTTGCTGGTGCTGCGGACGTACATTACCAAGCTGTCTTCTGAACTGCAGGGACACGATCTGGCATACCGGAGGCGATGGCTGGTTGCTTCGATGTCCCTCGTGGTGATGATAACGTTGGGAGTATAGCCCGAAACAAATTTTCCTGGTCTGGTTGTTCCAGACTAAAGACTTCCTAGCAACACAAATATGCCTCTGAGGGAGACGAAGAAGGCTCGCTACATAATCACTGACGGTACAATGAGTGATTTTAACAAGAGAAGTCACACAATAACTCCGGTACAGTCAACTTTAGCCAAAACTGCCCAAGACAGACAACATTGGCCGCTTGTATGCAGAACGCTCAATTGCCAACTGTACTCGGAAAGTTACGTTGAATTCGAAACTCAGCAACTTCGTCAAACAGTTATAATTAAATGAAAGTATATTAGACAGCCAACGGAAGGCAGGCTGTCCAGAGCAGCGAGAGCTCAGTCTTGTAACCTACTCCGACCGAAAGGCGAGAGCCGATTCTCTCAAGAGCACACATACAAGCCGAACACAAAACATTCTCGCCCCCACCAAAGTGGCCGTGGTTAAACGTTCCAATCAGCAACTCGAAAACCGGCGGAAAATTCCACTCTATTGCCGACGCACTACTATTCCACCAATGGAGATACTTGGCGCCAATTTCTGCGCCGATTTTGCATCGTCATGGAGCTATCCCCTGAGCAAGCCAATCACAGTTATGATTTTGCAGGATACGTGGGAATTTTCCCGCCAAGGCAGTCTGGGAATACAAGTCATTCCCACGCCTCGCTGGTAGCCCCCCAGAAAGTCTTTTCACAAAGTTTCTGCGAAGTAACGGAATCTGAAGCCCAGCCGCTCAGTCAGGCCCCTGTGGACGTGTCGCCCCCACTTTTATGACAATGTCGGCGTCTGGAAAGCATCCACTCGACTGACTCACCCCCGTCGGCTTATCCCTTTCAAGATTAGCAGAACCCGCCTCTCACCGGACCACCCGGGTGACGAGAGATGCTGCGTGGGAAGTCCACGTGTGAAGGAATAGCAACTTCTCACCGCATGCAGTTAGAGAGGAAAATCGAATTACTCAGAGTAAGATAGAAATATAAGAGGGGGCTCATGCCACCTCTCACCCTAACGATTTTGAGCTATGGCTCTGTCAGCCTATAGGCGTTACTGGACGCGGATATGGAACGGTGTGTGATCAGCACAGAACTCTTCCAGCCGTTGTCAGTTTTTGCGATCACGGCCGCTACTTCTCAGTCAAGCAGCTCCTCCATTTGCCTAACAAGGGCTGAGGGCACTCCGCTTGTCAATAGTACTCGACAGACCGGACGGTTACCCAGGCAATTGTTAGTCTAGCCCGACAGCTATTAACTTCGTTGATCTGACGGGAACCGGTGTTACCACTGCTGAAAGGCTGCTGGCATTATTCGTATATACATCTACATTTAATTCAAATGGATATTTATCTGCACTGAAGGCCTGGATTTACAATGAATTTATTATGTTACAAAATGACGAAACTCCTCCAGTTGTATTAAAGTGTAGGTTTTATAGCGCCAGTAAAACCGACACCTTAATACAGCTGGAGGAATGTCGTCATTTTTTAACAATTATTATTCTATCTGACGTCCCAAGTCGTCAGTTTCAATTATGGATATACGGAGAGTGAATTTACTTTTCCAAAATTCGTTGGAGGACATTGTGATACTAGCCTCTTGTAGTTTGACCTGCATTTATCTGCCCTAGACTCCTGGACTGACAGTGCACTAATTGTTCCAAAAGTCGTTGTAGGACATTGTGATAGTAGTCTCTTGTAGTCTAATCTGCAGTCACCTGTTTTCTTGCGTTTACTACGTGTAATACGCTCACGGTAGCTCGCGTGGCAACGTTGCTAGCGGATACTGCCCAGCCACAACTTCATTCCACTTGGAAACCGTGTCTTTTACCGGACATAGGTTGTGATGTTACAGTACTCAAGTGAAGTAGTGAATAAGGAAAACGCACTGCACTGTCAATGCAGTCAGTTAGGATGTGCACATATTATCCGTATCATCCGATGGTTCGGCATCTCCTCGTCAAGAGTTTAGTGCGCTGTTATGCACAATCACGGATACACCTAAGAGTGAAAAGCAGGAGAAGATGTCGCGAAATGGAAAGATTGAGGTGAAAAAGGGCTTATAATCAAAGTCGTTCAAATTTCTCAGGACCCGAGAAAGCAGAATCGGCTGACGATATCTTTTCAGAAAGAAATCTTGTGTGCGGAAAACGTCGTAGGAAAGCGAGAAAAATACTATATGAAAAACTTTAAGACAACGGAAAAATCGGGGGAAAAGCTAAAACTTCTAGCAAGAAAAGGCTTTAAAAATGGCTCTGAGCACTATGGGACCCAACTGCTGTGGTCATAAGTCCCCTAGAACTTAGAACTACTTAAACCTAACTAACCTAAGGACAGCACACAACACCCAGCCATCACGAGGCAGAGAAGAGAAAAGGCTTTACTGGAAAGTAGTTTCTCTATATGACTTTGATAAGCGCTTATTAAAAGAACATTTTTGGAGTATTATGAGCAGAAGGAAATCCCAACGGTGAGAAGGCAGCTCATATTTTCAAGAACTGACATGAATTATAAGGACGGGGGGGGGGGGGGGGTGAATCACTTCAGGAAGTTTTTAAAGAGATCGGATTTCGTTTCAAGTAATGTAAAAAAGTGGGGACTAGTCTAACAAAACATTCCACATTGTTACAAAGCGTGCTGAATACCTGAGATCACTCAGAAATAATGAAAAGGTGCTAAATAATTCAGGACTTGCTCATTCAGAACAGAATCATATTTTAACCAAGCTTAAGAAGAAACGAGATTTTCTAATTTGTGTGTTACAATAACGCAGAGCCTGGTTTTAAATCAGGTCCAGTTTCAAGGTGTGTGGAATGTATCGTTTCCAAGCTCCCAACATGAGATTTGAGGAGCTGGAATACAACGAAACCAAAAACTGCCGAACAATCGTTTCTCCCATTACTTTAACTACCCTCAAATATATAACCAAAGAGTCTATATCTAAGATTATCCAAAATCTGCCGTTAAAACATGTAAAAGAAATTGAAACTGAATATTTGTGCAAGGACGGGTTAATGGTAGAAACAGTAGACAATATAGTAATCATTGTTTGTACGAATAGCGAAAATGACAAAGCAGCACATGGCAACCACAGAGATAAGGAACCACACTACGAATTCATTGCTCATCTAGGTACATCAGTTGTATGAATGCATGGTGTTTGTTCTTTTGGACATGTCCGATTACTGGTCTTTGATGGCCCAGGTTCAGAAAGGTGGACACTTATGCCGAGCTAAGGATTACAGAAATTATCGTCAGCCAAATGAACAGTACACAGCCACTACAACAATGGACGGAGAAAAGTAATGAACAAATGCTAGTTTTTATAGATTCTTTTTGCGAAATGGTTTGAATCGGAAACCTACACTCCAAAATTGTTCGTCAAAGAATGTGGTGTACAAAAATTAAGTAAGTAAGGCTTTTCCGCGCACATGTTTAAGACTCTTTTGAATATGCTACATTTTTCGGACAATTTCAGAGCAAACAATGGCAAACTGTACAAAATTTCACATTAGTTGAACTAATAAACGACAATTTTCACGAAGTGTGTTGTCCTGGTGAGCTGGTGTACATTGATGAAACTGGTGGTTCGCCAATATATTCCGGAGGAACGTCGTAAATATGGTTCCAAGCAATACAAGCTGTGTCTTCAGGGAAGCTATACTTGGGATGTGAAAGTGGATGATGGAAAGCTAATTGTTCTTGCAGATCACGAAGCGTCTTCATATCTAGTGATGGATTTGATGGGTCCACTGCTGAATGTCGGACGCACACTGTACGTCGACACTTACCACAAAGCGTTGCCTCATCCAGAACCTAAAAAGAAAACTCAAACCACCAGGTGATACATTGAGAAATAAGAGAAAGAGCAATCCAACGACCGTAAAGAAAGGAAAGGTCAAGAAAGGTGGAATGTTACGCACGCAGAGTAACACAAATGTTATAGTAGCAATATGAATATCGAAGGAGAAGAGAGATGTGTTGTTTCTGGCCACAAAAGAACGTCCACAGTGGTAGCAACCACCCCAAGACAAGAACAAACCAGAAAACCATCCACAATTAGGAATATAGTGCCACAAAATCTTTCATAGACGCTTGAGATAAAGTAGAATATTATGCCTCAACACAGCGAAAAGGAGTTTACTGGTACCGCAAGACTACATTCGAGTTCCTCACAAATACTGCAATTTTCAATGCTCATGCTACCTTCAAGCAAGTAACAGACAAAAATGTGCATGTAACTGAATTTCGTGATAAAGTTACCCTTGCACTGATAAACAATGAAAACCCGAAAGATGTGCTAGGATCAACAGGAACACGAGGAACATCAAGTTCACAGAACCCTCTCCTCAAGAAACCGGAAACATGTGTACATCATGCTACCGAAGATACTCTGTATTGCATCTAAACCTTGTATTGGACAGTAAACCGGGTAAAATTTACAACGTCCCAGAGAAAAACTATTCCGCTGCATTAAGGCTATGTCGACACGAGGCAGCCACAACAGAAACATTTTGCCAGCGCGTCTGGGTGAGGGCAAAACACAGCGTCGACGTTTCTAGCGAGCCAGGCAGCAGACTTCAGTTGAATATAGTGGATCAGAGCAGCCAAACAGCGTCACGTCAGCTCTATGCGGTTATCACAACTGACAGTTGGTAGCATTAGCTTCTATTTCGCTCGTAAGTATCCCAGAAGTTTTGCCCGTAAGGATGTCGGTCCGACGGCTCGATGGCGTACATGACGTTTGCATTCTATTCCGTGATTGCAGCGAAGTGACGTCTGGCAGAAATTCAAATGGTTCAAATGGCAGTAAGCACTATGGGACTTAACATCTGAGGTCATCAGTTCCCTATACTTAGAACTACTTAAACCTAACTAGCCTAAGGACATCACACACATCCATGCCCGAGGCAGGATTCGAACCTGCGACCGTAGCAGCTGCGCGGTTACGGACTGAAGCGCCTCGAACCACTCGGTCACAATGGCCAGCCTGGCATAAGTCTGTTGTAGATTTCCTGCACCCTCGGACAACAGCAGCCGCTACAGGGATGGGAGGGATGGCTACGTCACCGTAATCACCAGTCGCAGAGTTGAATACCACAGCCTGCTTCTGTCGCAAATGGAATGGCCTAGATGTCCTTCCGTCCCACCAGGATCAGGGCACCAGCATTCCTGACTTTCCGGCGGACTGACTAGGGCCAATCTGGACGGCAGGCCAAAATCGTCGAACTTCACGGCTACACGGCAACCTTCATCACGGTACTACTGATGACAAAGAAGGGTGATGAGTGGGACAGGCCAGAGCACCTCCCAAGTCGGCGTGTGTAAGTTCAGTACACGCGCCGTCTTCACTCACTGCCACGGCGTAACGGTACAGCCAGGGTTGGGTTGTTGGGGGGGCGGGGGGAGGAGGCAAACCACCAGTGCAGCAGCCTGCTGGAAGGAAGTGTGCGGTGTCAGCTGCCTTATAACGCTATTCCTCAGCGGACATTGATAGACGGTGCCAATCACGAGACAAAACGCTACCTGATTTTTTTGTGGAAATAAATAACTAATACTGAATGTTCTTTCACTGCGCCTACTGGCGACCACAGCTCACTACCATCCTTCCGAGGAAAACTGGTACGGCGTATCACCTCTTGCACTCTCAAAAAGTTTGGTCGAGCTGATAAAGAAAGCAAAGCAAGTAATCACAGACGATAAGGCTTGTCCTAAAGAGAGGTTTCCCGCGTGGACATTTTTCGCTTAAGGCAAATGCTGATATGGTTCCTTCGAAAGGGCAAAGCTGCTTTCCTTCTCCATCCTTTCCTACTCCGAGCCCGTGCTCCATATCTAATGACATCGCTGTCAGTGGTACGTTAAACACTAATCTCCTCCTCCTCACCGAGCGAGGTGGCGCTGTGGTTAGCACACTGGACTCGCATTCGGGAGGACGACGGTTCAATCCCGTCTTCAGCCATACTGATTTGGGTTTTCCGTGATTTCCCTAAATCGTTTCAGGCAAATGCCGGGATGGTTCCTTTGAAAGGGCACCGCCGATATCCTTCGCAATCCTTCCCTAACCCGAGCTTGCGCTCCGTCTCGAATGACCTCGTTGTCGACGGGACGTTAAACACCACCTACTCCTCTTTGGAACATTATTTTTCATTGCAGTACAAGTAATGCATAAAATCTATTAATTAATTCAAATACATTGTTACATCTGCTGTGAATTTGTAAGCCAAACTGTTGAGATGTAAAATACTCAGCATTAAAATTATTTTTACTCTATTCTCCCAATAAACAAATGCCATTCTTCTGAAAATCTGAAAGGAGTCTTGATTCGTTATTTACGGTTGTGCATAATTCCAGTGCACATGGCCTAACAGGAATGATAGTGAAGAAATTAACTTCACAGGCCATGTGTCTGAAAATTATACACACCTGAAAAAGGCCTCGAAATTGGTTCATAACCTTCGGTGATTCAGGTCTGGTAAGAAATGTGTTATGTGTATAATATTAAAATTAATGTGACTTACAATGTTAACAGCCTCTGGTGACGCTAAAAGAGGGACTTCCTTCCGGTCAATGAGCTTTTCAGTTTGCCGTATGCTTGAGACAGAAAAAGAAAATTAGCTACGACAGCAACCGAAGTGGAGGGCGGCCCAAATAATTCTTCCAGCTGTTTCTCAATGACGTTTACTTACAGTGGGCGCTTCTGGATATAATTCGTAACTACACTTTAGATGCATATCATAGTAGCAGCAACGCGAATAAAACCCATACTTTAGGCATTTAGGCTAGTTGTCAACGTGGAGGCAGCCGTCGTCACTGCGCCTTTGATGTGTGAGCCTCGCAACTGCTAGCCAGCTCAAGATACACATCAACTGAACAATCATGTTCTACCTATAGCTAGACTAATGGAGAATTGGACACATTACAGTATACGTGTGGCTATTATGAACTCATCGATTTACTTCCTGGATTTTTCAGAATCGTTCCAATGAATTCACTTGATATTTTCTTGTCACTTAGAGTAAATATGCGGAATGATTCTCACTTCAGGTGTAATACTGGCTTATAAAATTTATGACTTGATACCATTACCGTTGTTACACGAGAAACCTACAACCAATATCATACTTTATGTTGCGTGTCATCTGTGTTATGAATCACTGTGGCAATGAGAGCGTACAACAGAAAGCTACAAATCGCCAGCTATCTGATAATTTGGCCAGTAATAGGGAAGATTCGTTAATTTCTAGTTCGAAGGTCGCTGGAGACCTCTAAAATATGTCGAATTTTTGCCTCATTTCTTATCTGGCTACATGCTTCCATTTCTGAAATTAGTGAGAAAATTTTAATTTTTACACCTAAAGCCTTATTTAGTACACCAGAGATCTAAAGGAGAAAAATGTGAGAAATTCCTATACTGCATTCTTGTCGACATGTTTTTCTGCTTATAACGACAAGATTTTTAGTTTTTTGAGAATACATAATTTGATTGATTTATGTGTGGCATTGCATTCTCTGTTAACTGGGTTTCTTTCTCGGTCTGCTCGTGCTGCAAGATTTACAAATGTTCATGGTGGTCCTCAAATGCTTCTTGGATAGGACGCAGGATTTGCTGTAGAGAGACACCATATCGTGGTCTAAACTCGGTAATATCTTACTAGCAAGTGAAGTTTTGGGCAGGTTAGTATTACGAATACAATCTGTTTTACTGAAACAGACTTCAGTTGTAAGGTTGTCATGGCAAGTTGTAATTCATTTGTATTAGATAAGCGTACATTTTATGGCATGTTCGCTGGTTTACTCAGTATACCAGAAAAACACAAGAAAGAGAGAAATTAATCTCATTTATGGATTTTCTCACTCAAATTAGAACATACTGATAATGCTCCGGCAGGTTTTGGATTCCACGGCTGTAGAAAGCTACTGTTTCAGAGGTAAAGATATCGCCAGAACAAGTTTATAGCGCATTTTCGTAAACAAAGAAGTTTTCTTGATGATTGTTCGATATGGAGTGAGAAAAGTAAATGTTTGTGGGTGTAAGAATACGTGCTGTAGGTTCTGCTTTCCAGTCAAACTCCTGGATAGTTTCCTAATGAAATCAGCAGACTGCAGACAGATGTTCTCGTCAAGTAGCAACACTTGATGCAGTTTCTTTTGGTCACTACCCTTGTATGGCGACTGCAAGGTGTCTCGGCTGATGGCAACAAATGCTGTCTACGGTAGACACACCCATGGGTTCTATTTCGTACCACCTTCTTCGTGCCACCAGATGCATTAAACTTCTTTTTGGAGATTCGCTCTGTCCTCTGTTTCAGACATTCTTTAGTAGGATAAATCATTAATTTCTTTTTGTGGTGGTAAGACACGGTTGTTCAAATGCCCGTTTGTCTATCCTGTTTGATGTTTTCTGTTGTTTCATTACATTTATTAGGGAGAAATGCTGGCATATTCCCTCTGAAACTGTACAGTCGCATTTCATCCACGTTCTTCCCAATGCTAACTTCCGCTTCGTCTGTAATGTTCTCTTAGTCACTGGAATGCTTAAACATGCTCATCCATCCTTTCTTTCTACCTCACCATTACCCTCGATATGCAAGAGTGTCACGAAGGTTAAATGCTCTCAGTACATCACATTCGCCAATAATCTGGTGGACGATAGTAGTTAACCGTAAAAAACTTCATTCATCATACCCTGTTCGTGTTCTTGAATGTGGTAAATAATTCACGCCGAAAGAATCCGACTTCAAACGAGAAAATTGTCTGCGTTTTCCCTCCACCACGTTTGCCACTAGACCATTGGTAGGCCCACATGCAGCACTACAACATCTCAAATGGAAAACAGTAGTTGATGCAAAATTTTGGCAGTTCGTGCTGATGGGTGTTACGGGATTTTATTTCAGCGCCTACCATTTCAAGTGTTATTTAAGCGTTGGTTCGTCAAGACATATGGAGGATGACGATGGGGACGAACAAGGAAACGAATTTTTTCAGCGGGTTGTAATCTGCCCCCAGAGTGTCAGAATTCTCATTAATTGTGGAGCAATTTTCGTTACGAGAAAATCATACGCAACCATGTTCGCAGTTTCGTGGTCTGTGATTCCAGCCTCCTATTCATGAGAACTGGGTTCCATTCACGCTTCAGAAAATAATTTTTAAGATGCATGAACAGATTCTATTCACCACTGGTAATGCCAGTTGAACAATGTTGGTTAGCCACATTAAACATGACGTCATTTCGCTGATGACCGAAGGAACGGCGGTGTAGATAGGGCCATTGGAGAGGCGGAAGTCGCGGCCATCTGTGTTACCAGTAAGCTTTCTTATACCTGAAAATTTATTTTATTAATAAACCAGACGAAATGTAAGTTTCAGAATCGCGCTTTTTATTATACTTGAAACTGAGGTATTAAAAATATTGATGCGGTATTGGAATTCGAGCTCAGATCACATCTTTCGTGGGATCTGACCCCTTCAGGGCGATACAGTTCCTACGTCTAGTTAATTCCCCAAGATTCGAAAATCCTCAAAGTCTCAAGGAAAGACGCGTATCTGAGTTACAGTCGTGATTCGACACACAATTTTTCATAGAGATATTTCAAGCTGTAACACATGTACTAAAACTGAAAATAATTAATATTTTTGACGTGCCTCTGTGCGTTGTAGTTGTCAACAACAACGACTGGTTGTGGTTTGGACGGCCACTTAGACACAGTAATGTCCATCATATTATTTTAGGTTCAAGCATCCAACTGCCAGCTAGTGGTGTTAGATAATTTGGTAGTTAAGGTCTCTTCACGTGTAATCAACAACAATGATACGTGCAGGTTTGATTTCATCAGAACAGAACTATTAGTCACGTTATCTCCAGTTAAGAAACACGCACATCTCCCTACTTGTGAAACTCACTGATATTTAACGTTTGTTCGTGGCCTGATAAGAAGGTTGAAAGGTGCTGGATTCGAATGTCAGTAAGAGCTAAACTTCCTTGTTTCCTATTTTAGTTGCAGTTAATACCGCTGCTAGCGAAAATGTTCGATATCTAATATTTTTATTGTGGATAGTTAACAGTCGATTAGGTGCCGGTTTCGAAACCCTATCCCTCTCAAAACTGTGCAGCACACCATTTCAAGTTTAATCGGATGCATACTTTATTATTTATGAGACCGAAACCTTATTTAAAATCTTATGTGTTTACTTAACAGGAAGAATAATGGCTGGATAGGAGTCCCGGTTCCAGGTCTAGTGCAAAATGTTTGCAATATATCAGTTGGAACATGCATTTTGAAATGTTATATATTGCAAAACAGCCGAGTTTTCAAACGTTAAATGATAACTCTAATAACTAGTTTCCCAATTTTTTATTATCGTGGTATTGATTTGCATCTGGACTGATTGCCACACAGAGCAAAGTTCTATAGCAGTAACCAGTTTCAATGGTCAAACTACTCTAGCGAAAAGAGATTAGGTGATCTGCGAGACGGTTACAATATGTGAGTTACGAACGAATCAGGCGGGCTGCAATTAAGGTCGTTTGGATAGTTTTGAGAATGACAGTACGTATTTAACTAAGAATGTAGCTCAGTGCCCACATCACGCATGGTTGGTTGACACTAATTTCAATGTATTGATGCACTGCATGCATCTTAGTGTCGAGTGATGATTTATTCTGATGGATTAGTAGTTTGGTACACTAACTCCCTCAAATTGGTTCAGTCTGTACACATATGTCATCCAGCTTTGCTGCTTTTCCAAATCATTCTGGATCTAATACTTCGAATACATAGAATATTCAAATGGTTGCTCCGTAGATCAGTGCAACCCCTTTCTTTTTAAACTTCAATTCCACGTGCAAAGTCCCCTGCAGTGATTGTATGATCACTAAGGGTGCTTGAGGAATACCATTGAGCATGGTGGTAATTTGTGTAGAACTATCACACAAACAAATACACTGATCTAGGGATGAAATTGTTTTCATTTCACTATATTGAGAATTTTCGAAAGCCAGTACCTGGTAGAAGTTATGAGCTGATTCCAGGTACACAATGCAAAAACTAAGATGCAAATACCTAGTGAAACACCAGAGAAAATGAGACTGACGACTCTTAGGGTCCATATGTCCAGTCCAGTCCAGTTACACAAAGCAGAATAAATATTTGCTACCCAGAATCAATTAAAATTGACGAAAATTTTCACACCAGATGGCGATGTAAGCGTCGTAACGTAAATGGCTTCGGCTACAAATAACTGATGAATCACAATACGACGGCTATAGTGTGAGTCGCACATTAAACCAACCATACTGCGCATTGTACAATACCGCACATGTCTGACATTCAGCAGTTGTCGCATTGGTAATTCGCCAAGTCCATCGACTACGGCAAGGTAACATTACAACGGATGGGAAAAATCGGCTTTTACTTGTCCTGAAGCCAAAAACCACAAAAAAAGCAACAATGGTTTAAATGACTCTGAGAAATATGGAACTTAAAATCTGAGGTCATTGGTTTCCTAGAACTTAGAACTACTTAAACCTAAGTAACATAAGGACATCACACACATCCATGCCCGAGGCAGGATTCGAACCCGCGACCGTAGCGGTCGCACGGTTCCAGACTGAAGTGCCTAGAACCGCTCGGCCACACTGGCCGGCCAACAATTAGAGATCTTCGGTCTGTATGACAATTAGTCCATAAGTAAATTATTACCACGATAACGAAAATCATCTGAGGCATCAAGCGATCATTAATGTCGTATTGAAAGACAGCGTGGAGGATAAAAATTGTAAAGGGAGACCAAGAGATGAACACTCTTAGCAGATTCAGAAGGATGTAGGCCAAACCGGGAGGCAAAAAGCAACAATGAAATCGGTTTGCAACTGCCCTGCGTGTGGCGTGAGACATGTTCAATGTATTATCAAACGTTTCCTGCCACAAGTTGAAATCGAGAAGCAGTAAGTTCCACGACACAATTGAGTGTTGCTGGGGTCACGTTCAGAATGCGTTGTGTAGTGCGTTTCAAACTTGACGTTCAAACTTGACGTCATTTTGAGTAGTGATTCGCTTTTACAGTGTTTTTAAATGGAACTTAAATAATAATAATCAGCATATATATAAACTTATGGCTAGAAAACCCTTTGAGCACAATGAAAAGTGTTTTATATGGCTGGAAATTACGTAAAGGTTCACATCTGTTTACAGTTTGCGGTCGCAAAATTGTATTAACCAAAACAAAAGTCAAATCGAAAGGTTAATCTATTTTTGACTTTCAGTGACAATCAGAAATAGTTATCCAGATCTCTTCAACTGCTTGTTGAAAGATGCTTCTGTTTGTTTTCTTGGTGCCGCAAGTAATAATTATCATCGTAAACTTACATGATCGAGCATGGAAAATCATTTAAACATATTACAAATGCAGTGCGCATGTGGAGGAAGTACATACCTTTAACTTAATCGGCCGCAGGCAATGAGGAGAATGTACAGTCAAACAGGTCTTCACAGCGAATGGCAAATACAGATGTGACATATCTCTGACATTCTTTTGACGATCACGTAAATGGGCAAGAAAAGTGTGTATGTGCCTTCAGTTCGGTTTCGCAACGTAAAGTTTTCGTGAAATCGTTGAGATAAAATACTCTGTCGAAAAAAATGGCAATACAAAGAAGAAACTGTGCAACGTAAACAGAAGCTGGTAGGCGTATTTCTCAGTCTAAAAGATGGTGTCTATTCCAATTTCGCACCAGCCGCATAAGGGTGGTGCTAGTAGCGGCACTTTGAGGATGTGAATCAGGTTTGCTTTAAATAAACGGCGTAATGGTCGTGAGCGTTAGTTGCCTTTGAGATCAGACGTGATGAGTTTATGTTACTCAAGAATACCTTTAAGGCGACAAAGGCGCCATTATCAACACCTCACTGAGTTTCAACGAGGTCGTGTAATAAAGCTACGAGAAGCTGAATGTTCCTAATGCGATTTCGCGTAGAGATAGGGTAGTTTTGTAGCCACTGTATATGAGTGATGGCAGCAGTCGTCACGAGGCTGTACAGTCACAAGGAGACCGGGCTCCGGACGGTCATGTGGCACTACCTAGAAAGAAGACTATCGTGTTCAGCGTATGGTTTAAAAAAAAAAAAAAAAAAGAAACAGGATAACTCCGAAGCAGACGACCTCTAGCATGCATTCCATTGACCCCAAATCCCCGCCAGACCGCCAGTTGCAACTTCAATAGTGTCAAGCGACAGCTCATTGGAGGACAGGGCGTTTTTGCCGGCCGCGGTGGCCGAGCGATTCTAGGTGCTTCAGTCCGAAACCGTTCGACTGCTACGGTCGTAGGTTCGGATCCTGCCTCAGGTATGGATGTTTGTGATGTCCTTGGGTTAGTTAGGTTTAAGTAGTTCTAAGTTCTAGGGGACTGAAGACCTCAGATGTTAAGTCCCATACTGCTCTGAGCCATTTCAACCATTTGTAGCGTTTTCCAATGAAAGCTGGTTCTGCCTCTGTGCCATTGATGGGAGCGTGGTCGTTAGAAGCAGGCCAGTTGAGAGCCAGCAACCAACCTTTCTGCGTGCTAGACATAATTGGCGTCCACCTGAAGATATGGTCTGGAGTGCGATTGCGTATGGTAGCAGCAGCTCTCTCGTGGTTATCCCACGCACCCTGATTGCAAATTTGTACGCCAGTCAGGTAATTCGATCTGTATTGCTGCCATTCATGTACAGAACGCCAGGGGGTGTTTTCCAACAGGATAACGCTCGCCCAAGTACCGTTGATGTAACCCAATATGCTCTAGAGAATGTCGAAATATTGCCTTGGTCTGCTCGAACATGAGATCTGTTTGTAGTCGAGAACATAATGGACATAATGGGACGACAACTTCAGTATTATGCACTGACAGCATTATCCATCCCTGTATTAACCAAGGAATAGCCACAGGCATGGAATCCCATCCCACAAACTGATATCCGGCACCTGTACGATGCAATGCAAATTGTATGCTTTCAGGCATTCAACATTCTGGCGGCTACACCGGTTATTAATGGACCAGCGGACGCGCGGACTGGCCGCGCCGTTAATAACGCCGTGTCACGAATTGTGCGGCCCCTCCCGCCAGAGGTTCGAGTCCTCCCTCGGACATGGGTGTGTTTGTGTTGTCCTCAGCGTAAGTTAGTTTAAGTAGTGTGTACGTCTAGGGGCCGATGACCTCAGCAGTTTGGTCCCTTAGGAATTCACACACAAATGGACCAGCATTTCACATTTGCAACGCCTTAACTTGAGCTTGCGTTAAAGATTTTGCACTGTTAACCAGTTCAATGTATTACCTAGAGAAATCAACTCCCGAAATTTCATTACTCCATCTTCATTATTTCCTCATGCTGATATTTCCTTCCGTCTGTGCAGTAACGAGTATGTCGTATTCATACAGAATTTTATAATTAACCCATTACTTGCCAAATTCTTATTAACTTATTTTTTGCAAATTTTTTTGCATTAATGTCATACCTTGAGTTACAAATGGAAGACAAAGCAATTTTAAAAGAAAATTAGTATATGAGAAGAAAAATTACAGACACTCAAATTTAAGGGACACTGGCAAAAACATGTTATTTTATCTGCATCGGGTGGATTAATCTCCAACTCTAAGTCATCAGTTTCACCTTCACTCACTTTAGGGTGATCCAGTTAATATAGAATTTCTTCAGCTGTAAGTCTACGCGGCATCTTTTTACCCAATTGGAATCGTAAAACGTGAATGAAGGATAATCTCATACAATAGAAAGAAAGCAAATCTCAAGAATGAAAATTGTAATTTTTGTATATAATAGTGTATAAAATAATAAGGCACAACAACGAAATATTAGTACAGTAACATGGTTTGGCCCCAGTATTGGGAGACATAAAATAAACTGATATTGCACTTACTTCAGGAAAACTAAAATATATTGAATCTTACATGGATATCTGTATCTTCGTAACCGACACGCCCAGACAACTACATCACAATTCATTTTTGTAGATGAACTACAAGCAACCGTATAGTGTACCCAAGTGCGAAGACAGAAAATGGGCAAATTAATTCCATTCCTAAAATAAACTAAGTGGAGAAAAAAATTCATTTTTAATTTTCAGGCATTATAGCAGTCAGTTCATCGCTCAGGTTTAACAATCGAAGCTAAAATATTCATTGCTTAAGTAGAAATAAATTAAATATTTGCTTCCCGAAAAACAGACAATGATAGGTAATGGTATAATCGCTTTAATACAATGCTTACACAAAGTGGCATTATGGTTTCAGAACAAAAAAGAATCACAATTCTCGACTGTCGCTGGCCGCGGAATGCCCGTAGCAGTTGGCACATACGGACGGTTTTACGAGAAGCCCGAAATATTTCAAAAGAATAAAGAATGAATTGTTTCGATTAATAATTACAGATAAACCCGAACCCTCTTTTAAGTAGCTGGAATTACAGCCGTCTCAATATTACGCATAAGAAACCAGTTATGTCATTAAGAAAGCTCAGTTGAATCAATGAACACTCTGATTTATGCAGAAACGTGTATGAAATATTTATTATTGTTATTGCTACTCGTTTTTGCCTCCAGGACAGTGGTTAACTTAAATGTTACATGAATATTAATTTCTTTCTTGTTTCCTGTTTCTTATATTTTCCACAAACCGGTTCATTCTTTGAATGTGTTCTTGTTTGCTTTATTCGGTCCATATTTTTTCTAGTTTTTTCCTTTCATTTACTTCAAATTTCGTGTTAATAGTTTTGTTTCTGTATTTCTCTCTTTCATTTGTAATTCCAATACTGGTCCCTTACAGTCTTAGGTCCTCTCCTTTTTCTTGAAACCAACTGTTTTTTTTTTGTTTGGATTGTTTACAACACCATAATCCTATTTGTGAGTTTGTTGTTGTTAATTTTTTTTATGTGTCCACAGAACGTCATTCGGCGTTTTCTGATCACCTCTGTGAGTCTGTCTGTGCGTTCGTATAATTCTTTGGTTGGTCTCTTGACCCATGAACCATCTCTGTCTACTGCTCCAAAATTTTTTCTGAGTATTTTACATTCTATTTTTTCTGCCTGTGTGATGCTTCGCGTTCCAACTGTAGCCATTACTGATGCATAGAGTGTTTCTGGTAATATAACTCTATTGTGAAACGTCCCCTTAGAAAAATTATAAACGACTGTGCTTAAACTTACACACAATATTTTTAGCGCAACGCAATCTGACTTTGACAAATCCATACAAAAGAATGGCCCTGACTAACAATAACTTATACCTTTCATGAATCACTTACCTCACAAAAATCTTCGTTACTCGAACTACTGCAATACAGCGAGCGCCACTACTGTTAGCTAAATAATAGATTCAAACTACTGAAGGCACTAACTACTGATAGGCATAGTTAGCAAATGAAAGGTTTGATAGAGAACAAACAATGTATTTACCTCAATAGTCTTCAAAAGTTATAATATACATATATATCAGGCCATGGTATCCTATATTACAAATTTACTCTTTCTGATGGACACACGTCCAGATTGTCCGCTCTCAAAATTCCGCCATCTCTCTCCCCACACCCACCACTGCTGGCGGCTCACCTCCAACTGCTCAACGCTAAGCGCTGTTAACAGCCAACTGCCCAACACTACAATAGAGAATTCCAACAATGCCACCCAGCCACAGACTGCACACAGCACAGCCAGTGATTTTCATACAGAGCGCTACGTGGCGGTGGCGCTACCAATATAAGAAACTAAACAGCCTACTTACAATTGCAGTGCCAGAGCTTAGCCTGTCTTACCAACGTATAATCCTGAGCTAATAACGAGCATCAAAACAGTTACATTATTAGTGAACACAGGGATGTCGTAGCGAGACTGAATATTGTAACCCCCAAATTCTCCAAAAATAAACAAGAAAGATATCTATTCGACAAAGAAGATAAAAATTCACTTGACGCCGTTCTGAGAGATACTGTTGAAGAAACAACGGAAAAAGCATGCTAAATTTGAAACAAAAGCAAATTCCCCAAGATCTGTCATTTTTTACAAAAGCTCGAAATTTAGCGCAGGCTTCAATGCGAAGTGTTTATGACAGTTTCCACAATGTAACCTTGTCTCGAAACCTGATCGTATGTAAGGTATGCTAGTGGCAAGACACAGTCGCTGCCATCTCTGCGCAATAGCAATGGAAATACTATCGACGACAGAGGTCCTAAGCACAGACTTCCGAAATTCCTTCACCAAAGAAGACGAAGTAAATATTCCAGATTTCAAATCAAGAACAGCTGCCATCATGAGTAACTTAGAAGTAGATATCTTCGGAGCAGTGAATCAACTTAAATCACTTAATAAAAGCAAGTCTTCCGGTGCAGACTGTATACCAATAAGGTTTCTTTCAGAATCTGCTGATGTAATAGCTCCTTCCTTAAAAATCATATGCAACCGATCGCTCGTTGAAAGACCCGTACCCAAGGACTGGAAAGTTGCACAAGTCGCATGAATATTCACGAAAAGTAGTAGGAGCAATCCACTAAATTACATACCCATACCATTGATGTCGATGTGGAGAAGGATTTTGGAACATATATTATTTTCGAGCATTATGAATTACCTCGAACAAAACGGTCTACAGACATACATTCAACACGAATTAAAAAAAGAAAAAAACGTGGGTCTTGTGATACATAAATAGGTCTTAGCATGCATGAAGTTTTGAGTGCTACAGACAACAGATTTCAATTTCATTCCGTACTTCTCGATTTTTAGAAGGCTTTCCATACTGCACTACACAAGCGGCTAGTAATAAAGTTGCGTTTTTATGCAATATCGTGTCAGTTATGTGACAGGATTCATTATTTCCCATCAGACAGGCCACAGTTCGTGGTAACTGACGGAAAGTCACCGAGTAAAACAAACGTGCCTTGATGTTCCCCAAGGTAGTGTTATAGGGCCTCTGCTGTTCGTTATATATGTAAACAATTTAGGAGACAATCTGAGTGGCAGTCTTAGACTGCTTGCAGATGATACTGTCGTTTATAGCCTAGTAAAGTCATCAGATGGTCCAAAAAATTGGGAAACTATTTAGAAAAAATACGTTTGTATGACATGAAAACTGGCGAGTATCCCTAAATAATGAACAGTGTGAGGTCATCCATACGAGTGCTAAGAGCAATCCGGTAAAATTGGGTTCCACGATAAATGAGTAAAATCTGAAGGCCATAAATTCAATTAAATACCTAGGAATTACAATTACGAACAAATTAAACTTGGAACAGAACATAGAAAATGTTGAGGGAGGGGCTAACCAAAGACTGTGTTTTGTTGGCAGAACACTTCGAAAATGTTACAGATCTACTAAAGAGACTGCCTACACTACACTTGTCCGTCCTGTTTTGGAGTATTGCACCGCGGTCTGCTATCCTTCCAGATAGGATTAACTGAGTTCTGCGAGAATGTTTAAAGAAGAGCAGCACATTTTCTATTATCGGGAAGTAGAGGAGGGAGTGTCACTAACGTGATACAGGATTTAGGGTGGACATTATTAAAACAAAGTCGCTTTACGTTGCGGCGGAATCTTCTCATGAAATTTCAGTCTCCAACTTTCTCCTTCGAATCCGAAAATACACTCCTGGAAATGGAAAAAAGAACACATTGACACCGGTGTGTCAGACCCACCATACTTGCTCCGGACACTGCGAGAGGGCTGTACAAGCAATGATCACACGCACGGCACAGCGGACACACCAGGAACCGCGGTGTTGGCCGTCGAATGGCGCTAGCTGCGCAGCATTTGTGCACCGCCGCCGTCAGTGTCAGCCAGTTTGCCGTGGCGTACGGAGCTCCATCGCAGTCTTTAACACTGGTAGCATGCCGCGACAGCGTGGACGTGAACCGTATGTGCAGTTGACGGACTTTGAGTGAGGGCGTATAGTGGGCATGCGGGAGGCCGGGTGGACGTACCGCCGAATTGCTCAACACGTGGGGCGTGAGGTCTCCACAGTACATCGATGTTGTCGCCAGTGGTCGGCGGAAGGTGCACGTGCCCGTCGACCTGGGACCGGACCGGAGCGACGTACGGATGCACGCCAAGACCGTAGGATCCTACGCAGTGCCGTAGGGGACCGCACTGCCACTTCCCAGCAAATTAGGGACACAGTTGCTCCTGGGGTATCGGCGAGGACCATTCGCAACCGTCTCCATGAAGCTGGGCTACGGTCCCGCACGCCGTTAGGCCGTCTTCCGCTCACGCCCCAACATCGTGCAGCCCGCCTCCAGTGGTGTCGCGACAGGCGTGAATGGAGGGACGAATGGAGACGTGTCGTCTTCAGCGATGAGAGTCGCTTCTGCCTCGGTGCCAATGATGGTCGTATGCGTGTTTGGCGCCGTGCAGGTGAGCGCCACAATCAGGACTGCATACGACCGAGGCACACAGGGCCAACACCCGGCATCATGGTGTGGGGAGCGATCTCCTACACTGGCCGTACACCACTGGTGATCGTCGAGGGGACACTTAATAGTGCACGGGACATCCAAACCGTCATCGAACCCATCGTTCTACCATTCCTAGACCGGCAAGGGAACTTGCTGTTCCAACAGGACAATGCACGTCCGCATGTATCCCGTGCCACCCAACGTGCTCTAGAAGGTGTAAGTCAACTACCCTGGCCAGCAAGATCTCCGGATCTGTCCCCCATTGAGCATGTTTGGGACTGGATGAAGCGTCGTCTCACGCGGTCTGCACGTCCAGCACGAACGCTGGTCCAACTGAGGCGCCAGGTGGAAATGGCATGGCAAGCCGTTCCACAGGACTACATCCAGCATCTCTACGATCGTCTCCATGGGAGAATAGCAGCCTGCATTGCTGCGAAAGGTGGATATACACTGTACTAGTGCCGACATTGTGCATGCTCTGTTGCCTGTGTCTATGTGCCTGTGGTTCTGTCAGTGTGATCATGTGATGTATCTGACCCCAGGAATGTGTCAATAAAGTTTCCCCTTCCTGGGACAATGAATTCACGGTGTTCTTATTTCAATTTCCAGGAGTGTATTTTGTTGATCCGACGTACATAGGGAGAAACGATCATTATAATAAAATAATGGAGATCAGAGATCGCACAGAGAGATAAGGTGTTTTTTTTTTCGCGCTGTTCGAGAATGGAATAATAGAGAATTATTATAAAGGCGGTTTGTTGAACGCTCTGCGAGGCACTTCAGTGTGATTTGCTGAGTATCCACGTGGATATACTCATAGATTTGTTTTATTTTAGTGCATCCTTGTCAGTTTGTACGCTTTCTGAACTTTTTCTGTTATTTTCATCTTGGATGTCTTGCTTGATCCTCCCTTTCCGCATTTTGAGTGCGTGGCTTGGTTGTTTTTTTTTTTATTTCCAAGTACTGCGTTTTTTTGTCTGATATCTGTAGCCCTGTTTCGACAGAGACGTCATATAAGAGTCCCAGCACTTCTTGTGATTCTTGTCTATTGATGCTGAGTATTTCCAGGTCATTTGCAAATGCCGGGCATCTTATCATCGTCGTGGTTACACATGTTCTTCAAAACTGAATTCCTTTTATTTTTTAATGTTGTTGTTTGATATTTGTGTCCTAGTCTATGTTGAATAAATGCGGCTAGAGATCATCTCCTTATCCGAACCCCGTTTGAAATTTCTACCTTAAATTTAATTTTTCATGTCATGTATGTAAGTGTCTGCTGTATGATTCTCCTAGTTTTTATTATTCTATATTCTTCTCGCCTGTCAAAGAGAGTCTGCCTGTATATGGAGCGCCCTGGCCTTCTTAAAGTCCAAGAAGGAGAGTGCAGTTTTGTTCGTCTGTCTGAGCATCAAGAGAGTTCGCAAATTCCAAATCTGTTCAGTACAGGACCTTCCTTTTCTGAAGCTTCCTTGGTATTCACTTCTGTTTGTATCACCCTGCAGTTACACTCTTTTAAGTAATGCCTTGGAGAGAATTTTCTAGGTGACCAGTTACAATGAGCTACCGCTGTAGTTAGCGGACTCTGTCTTGTTGACCTTTCTGTGGAATGGGTGAATCAACGGAATTTTCATTTCTGTAGAATTTTTCCTGTATTCCATAGTACTGTGAGGACTCTATGGATTTCATTGTGATGTTTCTGAGTTTCCATATCTCTGTGATAATACCATCTTATCCCGTGGCACTGTTTTTTTAATATTTTTATAGTCTCCTCACCTCTGTTACTGTACGCGGTACCGAAAGTAGGTTTGGTACTGTTTTCGTGAAGTGTAATTTTTCTTTAGGTTTCTCGCAGTTGAGGAATTTATCAAATATCTTAAGAATTTTGCAGTGTTCCGTAGTGTTTGCTTCCCGAGATCAATCTGCTCTTTTGAAGTAGGTGTTTGCTGGTTGATAACCCTTTATACTTTCCGTGAATATCTTGTGAGACTTTCTGATGTTATTATTCGTGAAGTCTTCCTGGATTTGATTTAGCCCTATTTTGTCGTATGTCCTTTTCACTCTTTGAATATATTATGAGGATTGTTTCCTGACCTTGTGGAAATCTTCCCATGTCTTTGTTGTTCTGTTTTTACCAGACGTCATCCAGGCCTGGATTCTACGTTCAGTGGCCTGATCACAAGTTGTGTTCCACCATCTATGTTTTCGGTTCCTAGGAGGTTAACCGCAATGAACTGCATTCCGAATTGTATTCAAGAGGTCTTACCAATTTTCTGTTGAACTTTGATTAATTTCTTCCGTAAGTTTGTTATTGTTTATCTCCAATTATATTCCGTCTGGCCTTATATTTTATTTTGTGTTGTCCTTCTGTTTCTTGGGATTGTCCTAATTCTTAATTGTAACAAGTGATGGTCGGACTTGAAGACTACTCTATGTGTTATCTTGCAAAGCTTCCAGTGTGCTGTGTGTACAAAAGTATATAAAGCAATAAAGTAGCTGATTGGTAATGACAGATAATCGGCTAACAGTAAACAGTCTTCTATGATCTGGAGTTCAGTATAAAAAAAGTCATTCAAAACCGGCGCCAGGCGCCAGGTGCCGCGGAGTTCAGTATACTGAGGAACATAGTAAGATAGAACTAGCAAGGTAATCGAAACTTGTTGCTTCGAATAATCGTCCTTATGTATATAGTTTCGAAACAGTGATCCAATGACGTAAGCATACCATGTACATTGACGGATCATTACCGTAATAATCGCTAGTGATCGTCCTGGAAGGCGCAGTATCGTGAACGTGAAGGATCCTCCACAGTGTGGCTGGCCCTGCACTATATCTGCTTACGAGTTTTAATTTCAGCTGCAGCCTCTCAAATGTGTGTGGAATGTATCTGATACCACTAAAGGGGGCTACAGTTTCACAAACATATTCCGTATTTACTACTGCCTCAATAAAGTAATTTGAAATATTCCTTCAGGAAATACGATTGAACTTCCGGCATATGAATTTTGGGAATGCTGCCAACATGAAAATGAGATATAACACGATAGAGATGCAAGGATGCCAGTTACCAAACAAAATTAGAAATCAGCAAACTGAAGAACCACTACTGATGGAGCCGGCCGGAGTGGCCGGGCGGTTCTAGGTTAGTTAGGTTTAAGTAGTTCTAAGTTCTAGGGGACTGAAAAACAGAACATTTTGATTTCGTGCTTGTTTACTACTATCTTTACACGTGAAACATTTTTCTGACTTTATTCATAAATACCACGCAATGTACCAGAAAATTTACATCATTGTACGACACTTTGTTCAGGAAATACCACGTCATAGACATTGAAGACGTGAAAAACTACCACATAATTTAAGATCTTTAGATTAATTACTTTATTACTATTAGCTCCATTTTCAACACTTTTCGCACACAGTATCCACCTTTGCCATCGAATGTACTTCCAAAAGCATATCATTGTACGCCTCCCGTTCTGGAGATAGGGCATCAAATACTGAGACGTGCCACATCAGCATGACGTTGTAATTTATAGTTCCTTCACTAGTAACTCTATTCACAACACATTTCGCATACAGTAGCAACATACACCACTGGATGATCCTGAAAAGTTATACCATTTTGCAGTACATACTTCAGAAGACACGGCCGGTCGGACTGGCCGTGCGGTTCTAGGCGCTGCAGTCTGGAGCCGAGCGACCTCTACGGTCGCAGGTTTGAATCCTGCCTCGGGCATCGATGTGTGTGATGTCCTTAGGTTAGTTAGGTTTAATTAGTTCTAAGTTCTAGGTAACTGATGAGCTCAGAAGTTAAGTCCCATAGTGCTCAGAGCCATTTGAACCATTTTTGGACTACTGATGACCTAGATAAATTTTGCAGGATAATGCTTATTATATGAACGGTACATTTCACACCTATTTTACTCATCTGAACCTGCTGAAGAATTATTAATCTTTCATTTGTTAGTACGCACAAGTAGCTGCATATCAGAGTGCTCTATCACGCGGTCGCTTTCGCCACATCAACGTCTAGTTCAAATTAGAGGTTCTGCCAGTAAAACTCAGTCTTTGATTTACCTTCCCTACAACGTCTCCTATGTGCTGTTTCCAATTTAAGTTGTTCGTAATTGTAATTGCTAGGTATTTACTTGCATTTACGGCCTATAGATTTGACTGATTTATCGTGTAACTGAAGTTTAAAGGATTTTTTTAGCACTTATGTAAATGACCTCAAACTTTTCATTATTTAGGTTCACTTGTGAGTTCTATAGCAGTTGCGCCACTCCTGCCAACATCTGAGGGAAACTCCAGACTAATCTTACCAATGTGATGGTCACAGAAGGATTGATAGCAACGTTTTTTAATTACGGCATTAGATCCAATGGAAGTAACGACATTAGCTACAAGTGGGCATCCAGATACGTCACTGGAGAGATTTGAAAACTTGCGACAGAGTGGGACTCGAACATGGATTCCTCTGTCTCTCGTGAATGGTCGCCTTGACCGCCTGGGCTATCTCGACACGGTCATTGATGGTCTTAAATTTGCCATTTATCCACAGTACTGATATTGCGCCTCACTCCATTATCCTCGTTGCTCGCATGGTTTGAGCGTGTTTGTGCACCTGTAGTGAAATTTTCGACCTTCCATTGATGTATTTCAGTGCCCACTAGGAACCAACGTAATTATTTTCTTTGGGTCATAATTACATAAGGCCGTAGGCTCAAAAATCTTTTCGGTCCTTTCAGAAGTATACGAAAGAACAGCAACATCATACAATAACTATGCAGTGGTTTACGTCATTCTAGGTTTCTTCATTTTATTTCGGACCTCTAGGTGATCGAGGCTGAAATTTCCCATGTATAGTCGGTAGTTTTTCAAAGTTTCATTCTGGCTGGTCTACAGAGAAAGGAGGTGAGATAGGGGAGTACTTGGGGCGTAAACTGTTAGCAACGCTTATCTACCGCCAGTATCCAGATCAGAGACGATTCCACATACATTGCGCAGACTTCTCGGTCATTGCTAGTTCTGTGTTCGCTGTTACGCCCCACACGTAAGCTTTGGAGGGTTAGCGACATACTTTTCGATTGGGTTTTGCTGATATTGGTCAGCTCTTTCTCTCTCTGGGCATATATTTTGTACCACTGTGCTAAATCGTACACATACATCTGTTGTTCAAATGGCTCTGAGCACTATGGGACTTAACTGCTGTGGTCTTCAGTCCCCTAGAACTTAGAACTACTTAAACCTAACTAACCTAAGGACATCACACACATCCAGGCCCGAGGCAGGATTCGAACTTGCGACCGTAGCTGTCGCTCGGTTTCAGACTTTAGTGCCTAGAACCGCTCGGCCACTCCGGCCGGCTACGTCTGTGGTTGGAAGCATTAGAATGTAACTATGACATCATACAATCTTGTAATATGGTGGTGCCTAAGCAGAAGGTTTACCTACCGGGGTGTGTTACTTCTTATACATACAGTATCTTTGGTTGGAAATCGGTAAAACTGTAGTGCTTATAGGATTTGCTATGACGTCGTTAATATGACATGACGTCATCTCCACCAGTGAGTAAAATTCAGACAGATACACTCTAATGTAGCTGTGTCTAGGCAATGGCTAACAATTTGGGCACATGCTTCAAAGTGAGTGGCTGAGGGCACCATGACGTCAGCGTGTTGCGAGGTCAAGACTGAAATCACGTAATGCAAAAAAAAAAAAAAAAAAAAATTCAAGAACTGAAGCTAAAACGTAAAATTTGGAAAATTACAAAAGATTATATAAATGTGACAAATTGTAAAAAATACTCAATTTTGCAAATTATGGAATAATGAGAGTACATACATATCTACGTGGTTGGGGTCTCTGCTGATGTCTCGAATATCGTAATATTAAACTGTTGGTAACAAATAGATCTGGAGTGACGTAATTTGTTGTTAACAAACAAAAAATCAAATGTGTGTGAAATCTTATGGCACTTTAACTGCTAAGGACATCACTCACTAAACGTACACACTACTTAACCTAAATTATCCTAAGAACAAACACAGACACCCATGCCCGAGGGAGGACTCGAACCTCCGCCGAGACCAGTCGCACAGTCCATGACTGCAGCGCCCAGACCGCTCGCCTAATCCCGCGCGGCTATTTTCAAACAGAGACAGCCTGATTCTCTTCATATGCTGCCTAGCTCCAGAACTAAAGTACCCCAATTACCCAATTATAGAAGATAAATATTGGAGGGGAGTGCTTCATTCTCACTGATCCAGCAGGAGGTGAGAGAAGGTATACGTGAGAGAGGGATGACTGAGATGGGCATTGCCCTATCTGACCTTCATCAATTACTGGTGGTGCCCCAGGGGGAGGGAAGAAGGACTTTGGCTATAAATTGCCCAAGTGGTTAACTTGACGAAAGATGTGGAACATGAAACCGCAAATGATAGGATCCCTACCTGGCCCCGAATCAGCTTTTGCTGTCCTACTTACCATAGCTTCCTCTTTGGACTGTAAACAGGCCGTAGTTCTATTCACTCAGATTACCTTTTCCAAAATCACCCTCTTCCGATATATGCCACCGCTCGCATATGTTTCCATACAGATGCTTGCACACATTCGTGTAAAGAAAGGCAGTTCTTGCCGGCCGCTGTGGCCGAGCGGTTCTAGGCGCTTCAGTCCGGAACCGCGCGGCTGCTACGGTCGCAGGTTCGAATTGTGCCTCGGGCATGGAAGTGTGTAACGCCCTTAGGTTAGTTAGGATTAAGTAGTTCTAAGTCTAGGGGACAGATGACCTCAGATGTTAAGTCCCATTGTGCTCAGAGGCATTTGAAGCCAGTTCTTGTTTTGCTCGTAAGTCGGTAGGCGATAAGACACCCATCCGCACCCTTATTTTATACTTTCCATACTACTTTCCGAAGATCAAACCGATTTAACATTTTTGCACCACGAATCACCGATTTCCTTTCTGTGATTTTATTGCTTATAAGTTTAGGCCGTCAACAAATGGGTCTAGATCTCATTCACAGCCACAAAGTCGAGTACTACATACACTGAGGTGACAAAAGTCCTACAAAAGTCATACAATAGCGATATGCACGTACACAGATAAGCGTAGTATCGCGTACATTAGGTATAAAAGGGTAGCGCACTGGCGGAGCTGTCATTAGTAATGAGGTGATTCATGTGAAAAGGTTTCCGACTTGATTATGTCCGCACGAAGTGAATTAACAGGCTTTGAACGCGGAATGGTAGTTGGAGATAGATGCAGGGGGGATATCATTTCGGAAATTGTTAGGGAATTCAATATTCCGCCATCCACAGTGTGCCGAGAATACATTTCAGGTCTTACCTCCTACCATGGACAACGTAATGACCGACGGCCTATACTTAACCACCGACAGAAGCGGCGTTTGCCCAGAGTTGTTGGTGCCAATAGACAGGCAACACTGCTTGAAATACCCACAGAAATCAATTTAGGACGTACGACAAGCTTATCCATTAGGACAGTGCGCCGAAATTTTACTTGTATGGGCTACGGCAGAAGACAACTGACGCGAGTGCCTTTGTTAATAGCACGACATCGCCTGCAACGCCTCTCTTGACTACGTGATCATACAAGTTGGAGCCTAGAGGCCTGGAAAATCATGGCCTGGTCAGATGAGTCTTGATTTCAGTTGGCAAGAGCTGATTGTAGGGTTCGAGTGAGGGGCATACCCCACGAAGCCATGGACCGAAGTTGACAACAAGGCACTGTGCAAGCTGGTGGTGAATGTATAATGGTGTGGGTTGTGGTTACATGGAACGTTGACTTAAAATACTTGTGTTCGGCTGCTTGGAGACCATTCGAAGCCATTCATGTACTTCATGTCACCAAACAACGATGGAATTTTTATGGATGACAATGCGCCATATCACTGGGCCTAGCTGTTCGCAGTTGGTTTGAAGAACATTCTGCAAAGTCGGAACAAATGATTTTGCCACCAAGATCACCCGACATGAATCCCATAGACCATTTATGAGGCATAATCGAAAGGTCAGCTTGTGCACAATATCTTGCACCAGCAACACTTTCGCAGTTATGAACGGCTATAGAGGCAGCATGGCTCAGTATTTCTGCAAGGGACTTAGAACGACTTGTTTAGTCCACGGCACGTCAAGTTGATGCACTAATCCAGACAAAAAGGAGGTATCTCATGACTTTTGTCACTTCATTGTAAGTTCGGTTCCTTCTTAAATAGGCGTAACGTACCAAAACTAGCTTTACATCAGCATTCAACAAATGTAGTTGTCAAATCATTCTCACGACAAAGTCTGCTTGTAAAATGCAAGTTTATACTAAGGCAGCTATGATGTAAACCATTTCATACACCTTTAATCGTCTAGTATAGTACTGTACACTGTTCATGCACTTCATCTGTGGTTGCGTTGTTAGGCTCCTCGTCAAAGCTTTCAGCCTCTCCTTCTTAACTATTGAGACTGATGAATCAGTTCCTGTGAAAACCTTAACAAATTTTTGCCCAAAACAAATAAATTCATAATTTTTCGTTCAAAAGTGGCACCTTGATTAACAGTCCTGCCATTCTTTTTGAAACTGAAGCTGGATGTTCGTGAAGATTATGAACCTGTTTTCTGCTTTGAAATATTCTCCCAGACACTAAATATGATCTGCTAACAACGCAGTCTGACTACGAATTTTAAGTTTCGGAAACGACAAAATTTACGTAAAGCACAACGAAAGGGTAGGAGGGACGGTCACAGAACTGAGATTTCAATTGGAACACTGACCACAGACATTATACTCTAGGCTACTAGTGATGTGCTTCCAGGCGTTACGCCGAGTTGTTGTTTCCATTTTATGTAAAATATTTCGACGACCGATGCAAGGGACTACTGTACGTGCTGCGATTTTCGCTCTTAAGTGTTATCGCTGCTTGGACTCCAGCCAGACTGTGTAGGTCGGTCTTCGAAATATTGTGCATGAAATGAAAACAGAAACTCGACAGAATACCCGGAAGCATACAGTCAGTCAGGCCGAGAAGATCTGAGAGAAACCATCCTACTGTACTAACGGAATTAGTCTTAAAATTTGGCCTCAATGTGTATAGGCCAAATGTGGTATGAAAACCCTATCATCTGAAAATGGAGAGTTTTTATGGTGGTAACATTAATTAATGATGACATTTCTTGTACCGTACATCTCAAGTACTGCATTTGTGATGCATTACCTGAATGGTTGAAAAGTTCTTACGGAAACTAACTGTAAGCGCTACTAATTTCTGTATCGTAAACCGCGAGCAAATTGCAATATAAACGAGTGCATCACGTTTTGTATGAAGTAAATCTTAAATCTGCACACGTGGAAGTAAGATATACATAAAGGAATTGATGAACAGAGGAATAGCTGTAAGATAATTCGTGTGACTAGGTCCTCCAGTCGGGTAAACCCTTCGCCAGGTGCAAGTCTTTCGAGTTCATGCCACTTCGGCGACTTGCGCGTCGATGGGGATGAAATAATGATGATTAGGACAACACAACACTCAGTCACTGAGCGGAGAACATCTCCGACCCAGCCGGTAATCGAACCCGGGCCTTTAGGATTGACATGCTGTCGCGCTGACTACTCAGCTACCGGAAGCGGACCTATTGCCAGTATAATGACTGAATAAGCAAGGTATCTAAAAGTAAGTTCATGGATAACAGCAGAAGTATACGCTAAAACTATATTTACAAATTTGTGAAAGAGGATTTATCGAATGAGAGAATCTAATTTTAAGGCACTCGAAATTACAAATGGTTGACTGAGAAATGGATACAGATACCATGCTTTCTGATGCGATCAAAATCAAGGACAAAAGCATAACATTTTCCACAGCAAGTTCGAATGAACATATTACATTACCGCATATGTTCACATGATTAACTGTCACGTGAATATAATTCGAATACTCACAGCTTTCTGTAGTCACACCATTATGCTGAAATTAACAGGTCGAAAGCAACAATATTAAATACACAAAACAAGAGTACACAAGTCAGGGCTTAGCAATTCGCCGATTCTGAGTGAGAGGGCTCGCTCCTGTTCACGATCTTGTTCGCGAGGCAGAGAAGTTACAGCGTGGTGGGAAGTAAGGGAATTGCGCCGTCATCATTTAGTAGCGACAAGATGTAAGACACACCAATTGTGAAATAGGATATGAGTAAGTTTCGTCAGCGGTACCATCTAGCAGCAACAATGGGTAGTCGCTATTGTACAACACAGGCATTGTCTTCACACTTCAGTCGGCAGTGCAAGGAATCTTAACATTTTACGTAAAAATATGGGTTCAAAAGACACTTAGTGCATCGTAAGATGCTGAATATTGTCAGGAAGTTCAGTTTACAAAGGCACTAAATGTCTTATCACGTCTAAGAATACGAAAGGCAAGTTGTGAAGGACATGTCCACACGAGGTTTTAAAATTTATAAGGAAGGGCTCTAAAGAGGAAGAAACAGGAGAAGATGGGGTACAAAACTTGCACTACTTTTTCCAAATTCCTTGGGCGCTTTCAAGGGTGGTAATTTAATAAAAGAATACTTGGTGGTTGCAGCTGGATACTTATGTCCATGAAAGGTGGAACCGTTTCGTGTGGTACCGTTGTCAAACATCATGGTAGTGCGTCCCACAAAGGTTGTGGCAGACTGCGTTCACTGCCAGCATAAAATATCTTTGTAAAGAGTTCTTTGAGCATTCTTTAGCACTTTATGAAGCTATAAATATCGTACTCATACAAATTGATGTGTAGTCGAATTAAATCGGAAAATAATGAGGGTATTAGACCAGGAAATGAGACGCTTAAAGCAGTAAACGAGTTTTGCTATTTCTGGAGCAAACTAACTGCTGATGATCGGAGTAGAGAGGATATAAAATGTAGACCAGCAATGGCAAGGAAAGCGTTTCTGAAGAAGAGAAATTTTTTATCATCAAGTATAGATTTAAGTGTCAGGAAGTCGTTTCTGAAAGTATTTGTATGGGTTGTGGCCATGTACGTAAATGAAACGTGGGCGATATATAGTTTGGACAAGAAGAGGATAGAAGCTTTCGAAATGTGGTCCTTCAGAATAATGCTGAAGATTAGATGAGTAGATCACGTAACTAATGAGGAGGTATTGAATAGAATTAGAGAGAAGAGAAATTTGTGGCACAGCTTGACTAGAAGAAGGGATCGGTTGGTAGGACCTGTTCTCAGGCATCAAGGGATCACCAATTTAGTATTGCAGGGCAGCGTGGAGGGTAAAAATGGTAGAGGGAGACCAAGAGATGAATATACTAAGCAGATTCAGAAGGATGTAGGTTGCAGTAGGCGCTGAGAGATGAAGAAGCTTGCACAGGATAGAGAAGTATGGGGAGCTGCATCCAACCAGTCTGTGGACTGAAGACAACAACAACAACAAATTGATGTAACATTCTTAATACCAGTGAGGAACGTGTAATAAATATAGGTTTTTAATGGAATTTATTTATCCATATGTGTACAGACGGCGGGCCATCATGTTAGGGGAAGAATAATGAGGATTCGTAAAGAAACTGAACGGAATGAAAGATCTTCAAGTACCCAGTTCATTCTAAACTGCAGATTGAATTAATTGTTCTGTAATGTGACAGGGAATATAAAGACAATATGGATATCTCCAAGGCAGTTGCTTCCTGATCGACTTACTCGTTCCCTGGGTCCATCTTATCGGTGAGTCGATAGAGGGGGTACAACGCTCGCTGCTCGCAGACCTACGCTTACCGCTCCTCGAGGAGTATGTCTGTTTTAAAATATGGCTCTAATTCACTTCTGCGCTATCAGCTTGACAGGAGGAGAGTGCTTTGTGCTTAAAACTGCATAAAGTGACAAGCGAGACATGCGCACCCTGCACTCTCACTGGTCAATGCTTTAGCGTAACCGCAAGAGACACGTGCCCTTTCCTGTCTACAAAGACATACCGCTCCAGCAGAGCGAGTCCGCTAGTGACGGATCGTCTGAGTTGACAAGTAACTTCAGCGTGGCGCTCGTGCGCAATTTATGGAAGACGCTAGTGGCACGATAGATATTTCGACGTTACGAAAATTTTCAAGTCAACGATTTCCTGTCTACGCCCGTGTCATTTAACTTTAAAACCACTGGGCACGCTTACAGTGTTCATAACATAGTGGAACAGAAATAAAACGTGCTAGAAGAAACTTTCTTTCGAATGTGTGGTGGTATATACACTCCTGGAAATTGAAATAAGAACACCGTGAATTCATTGTCCCAGGAAGGGGAAACTTTATTGACACATTCCTGGGGTCAGATACATCACATGATCACACTGACAGAACCACAGGCACATAGACACAGGCAACAGAGCATGCACAATGTCGGCACTAGTACAGTGTATATCCACCTTTCGCAGCAATGCAGGCTGCTATTCTCGCATGGAGACGATCGTAGAGATGCTGGATGTAGTCCTGTGGAACGGCTTGCCATGCCATTTCCACCTGGCGCCTCAGTTGGACCAGCGTTCGTGCTGGACGTGCAGACCGCGTGAGACGACGCTTCATCCAGTCCCAAACATGCTCAATGGGGGACAGATCCAGAGATCTTGCTGGCCAGGGTAGTTGACTTACACCTTCTAGAGCACGTTGGGTAGCACGGGATGCATGCGGACGTGCATGGTCCTGTTGGAACAGCAAGTTCCCTTGCCGGTCTAGGAATGGTAGAACGATGGGTTCGATGACGGTTTGGATGTACCGTGCACTATTCAGTGTCCCCTCGACGATCACCAGTGGTGTACGGCCAGTGTAGGAGATCGCTCCCCACACCATGATGCCGGGTGTTGGCCCTGTGTGCCTCGGTCGTATGCAGTCCTGATTGTGGCGCTCACCTGCACGGCGCCAAACACGCATACGACCATCATTGGCACCGAGGCAGAAGCGACTCTCATCGCTGAAGACGACACGTCTCCATTCGTCCCTCCATTCACGCCTGTCGCGACACCACTGGAGACGGGCTGCACGATGTTGGGGCGTGAACGGAAGACGGCCTAACGGTGTGCGGGACCGTAGCCCACCTTCATGGTGACGGTTGAGAATGGTCCTCGCCGATACCCCAGGAGCAACAGTGTCCCTAATTTGCTGGGAAGTGGCAGTGCGGTCCCCTACGGCACTGCGTAGGATCCTACGGTCTTGGCGTGCATCCGTGCGTCGCTGCGGCCCAGTCCCAGGTCGACGGGCACGTGCACCTTCCGCCGACCACTGGCGACAACATCGATGTACTGTGGAGACCTCACGCCCCACGTTTTGAGCAATTCGGCGGTACGTCCACCCGGCCTCCCGCATGCCCACTATACGCCCTCGCTCAAAGTCCGTCAACTGCACATACGGTTCACGTCCACGCTGTCGCGGCATGCTACCAGTGTTAAAGACTGCGATGGAGCTCCGTATGCCACGGCAAACTGGCTGACACTGACGGCGGCGGTGCACAAATGCTGCGCAGCTAGCGCCATTCGACGGCCAACACCGCGGTTCCTGGAGTGTCCGCTGTGCCGTGCGTGTGATCATTGCATGTACAGCCCTCTCGCAGTGTCCGGAGCAAGTATGGTGGGTCTGACACACCGGTGTCAATGTGTTCTTTTTTCCATTTCCAGGAGTGTATTTTCTTCCTTGTAAACTACCACAAGTTGGAACTTGCAGTCGTGGTGAAAAATTAAACTGACAAATTCAGAAATGACTGTGAAACCTGCAATATAATTTCATGGTATCGCAGTTTATGGACTGAAACAAATACAAACGACATGTATAATACGAAAAGCTCTTTATGCACCAGATATAGTTCCCATATGTAATTGTACACCAGAAAAGTATTGACCTCTAGCCCATATCTTTCCCAGGCGGCACATATATAACTTGTCATTTTAATCTACATTATTTTTTTAATGACAGCGGACGACTACGATGCTATAAGTATTTTATAGTAGTTATCCTATTAGAAATAAGAAAGACAATTAGCTGCCAGAAAATCGGTTCAGTTGTTTGTATGAGGCTGTGAAAGGAGAAATCATGGCTGACATGGGGATAATATTACTCCTCAGCTCGCCAGAATGCGTCCTGTATTTTCTCAGTGATTCTTATCTGCTACCGATCTTAGCTGCCAGAGAAATCGGATCAGTGGTTCGTTTGAAGGAGCGTGAGGAGATATTATCGCTGGCACGTGGACGCTATTACTCCTCAACTCGCCAGAAAGCGTCGTGTATTGTGTCAGCGATTCTTATCGGCTGCATACGTGACTTCTGTGAAGCAGTGGTGGTTCTAAGGAATTTACGCGGCTAGAGACCGAGGCAGCAGGTTCGCTCAAACATTCATCTCTGCTCTTATCACCGTGCCACTCGAGGTTTACGGTCGTGAACGTATTTGCTCCCCAAAAATGCAATACAGAACACTTTCATAACGACGTAGCGTAACCGGGTGAATTACAAAAGTGAACGTGGCACTTTATCAAGTACAATAATCTTAAAACGTGTGGCCCCCATGACACAAAGCGTACCAAGTTTATAAGGAACCATTTGTTTATTTCATTTCAACTCTTCGCACATGGCTAGCCGGTGGAATGATTGAGACACTACAATCTGTTTCAGAAGTATTATAATTCAAATTCTCGTCATGTCTTTCGGATTTATCGAAAATTGATTTACATAATTAGACGAACGCGTTTGTGCACTAAAAAATAACTATCCATAATATGATTACTTACAAGGGAACCTCCCCATCGCACCCTCCTCTAATTTGGTTATAAGTTGGCACAATGGATAGGCCTTGAAAAACTGAACACAGATCAATCGAGAAAAAAGGAAGAAGTTGTGTGGAACTATGAAAAAAATAAGCAAAATATACAAACTGAGTAGTCCATGCGCAAGATAGGCAACATCGATGACAATGTGAGCCCAGGAGCGCTTTGGTTCAGTGGTTAGCGTGAGCAGCCGCGAAACGAGAGGTACTTGGTTCAAGTCTTCCCCCCCAGTGAAAAGTTTATTTTCGCAAAGTTATAATCTGTCTGTTCGTTCATTGACGTCTCTGTTCAGTCTCTGTTTAATGTTTGTGTATTGCGACCGCACCGCAAAACCGTGCGATTAGTAGACAAAAGGACGTGCATCTCCAATGGGAACCGAAAACATTTGCTAGCAAGGTCATAGGTCAACCGATTCCTCCACAGGAAAACAAGTCTGATATATTGTACACTTGGCGAATGGGTAAAAAGATTCTTCTACCTTGCCCGATTTAGGTTTTCTTGTGGATGTGATAATCACTCCCAAAAAATGATGAAAACATAAGAGTTTGTCACATAAACTGCAACAAATGAATGCAACAGTTTCACAGTCGCACAGTTTTCTCTGTGCTCTGTCAAAACATTGTTTATAACGTTTTGAAATTTTTCCGTGTGTAGACCGTCAAATCCTGCATATGTCCTAGCAAATCTAAACATGTCCTAGAATTTTCGGAGAGCGAAGTTAATTATGTGTGAGTGCCTGAACTTTCATAATTGTCTGAAAATAGATCTTTAAACTTTTCACTCGAGGGAAGACTTGAACCAAGGAGCTTTCGTTCCGCAGCTGCTCACGCTAACCACGGGACCACGGCGTTCCTGGGTGCAGGCAATCCTAGATGTTGCCTATCTTCCACATGAACTACTCAGTTTGTATATTTTGCTTATGTTTTTCATAGTTCCAGGCAACTTCATCCTGTTTTCTCGATTGATCTGTGTTCAGTTTTTCAAGGCCTATCCACTGTGCCAACTCATAACTAAGTCTGAGGGGTGTGCGATGGGGAGTTTCCCTTGTTAGATGCGTATATTGCTCACCTAACCAACGAGGTTCATGTTCCGTTGTTAACATGCTGGGGTTTGGTTCAGCTGGAGTGAAGTTTGAATCCCTTTCCGGTAAACAGAAGTTTTGCTCTTCATCGTTTCTCCATGACACTAAGCAGGTAACAGAAGGATGTAAGATGGAGGGAATTTACATAAGTGCTACACAAGGGAAATGAACTTGAAGACATCGTTACAGAAAAGTAAAATGAAATAGATGAAGATGAAATGGGAAGTATGACACTGTGAGAAGAGTTTGACAGCTCACTAAAATATCTAAGACAAAATAAGGATCCTGAAGTATAGGATATCTCCTCAGACTGCTGACGACTTTAGGAAACCCAAATGTTTTTCTTTTAGTGTGCAAGGTACATGAGAGTGACGAAATACTCTCGGACTTCAAAAAGAGTGTTATAATTGCAAATTCAATGAAGGTTGATCTGACCGATGTGAATGTGGTATTAGTTCACTAATTCGTTATTATAAAATACCGGGGCGAATTATTTACAGAGCTATCTAAAAACTAGTAGAAGCCGACGTGTGGGATCTCAAATTTTTTATTATTTTTGTTGCGTAGGGTTCCGCCCCTAGGGTCCTAACAACCAACTACGTAACATTTCGTATATCTAGCAGAACATGGCATTGGTGGAGCAAAACCTTTTCCATAGAGGCAATAAAAACGTCTGAACATGACAACGTACAAGTGAGTGCAGAACACGGATTCAAGTTTTGCGTTACATAGACTAGGTCATTAGTTACTATAAATAGTGGAAGATTTTGAAATAGTATTACACATGACTAGTGGACAACATAAATTGTGAAATAAAAGAGCAAAACATTATTCACTGACGCAATATTACAATTACGTATTAACAATGACGATATTATAAAACATTATTTACAACGATGTGTGACCGACACATTTGTAAATGTGTGAGATCAGTGGTTGGGGCATTGCATGTCGACACGGTAACAGCAAAAGTTAGGGTTTTTATGTTTGTGCTGACCTCTGAGATCCTAAGTGAATAACTGACGAATCAGAGTGTTGGTGGAGAAACGAAGTTTGGCATAAAAGCTTGAAAGCTACACTACTGGCCCTTAAAATTACTGCACCAAGAAGAAATGCATATGGTAAATGGGTACTCATTGAACAAATATATTAAACTAGAACTGACATGTGATTACAATTTCACGCAATTTGGGTGCATAGATCCTGATAAATGAGTACCCAGAACAACCACCTCTGGCCGTAGTAACAACCTTGCTACGCCTGGGTATTGAGTCAAACAGCAAACAGAGCTTGGATGCCGTGTACAGGTAAAGCTGCCTATGCAGCTTCAACACGATACCACAGTTCATCAAGAGTAGTGACTGGCGTATTGTGACGAGCTAGTTGCTCGGCCACCATTGACCAGACGTTTTCAATTGGTGAGAGATCTGGAGAATGTGCTGGCCATGGCAGCAGTCGAACATTTTCTGTATCCAGAAAGGCCCGTACAGGACCTGCAACATGCAGCCTTGCATTATCCTGCTGAAATGTAGGGTTTCGCAGGGATCGAATGAAGGGTAGAGTGACGGGTTGTAACACATCTGAAACGTAACGTCCACTGTTCAAAGTGCCGTCAATGCGAAAAAGAGGTGACCGAGACGTGTAACCAACGGCACCCCATACCATCACGCCGGGTGATACGCCAGTACGGCGATGACGAATACACGCTTCCCATGTGCGTTCATCGCTATGTCGCCAAACACGGATGCGACCATCATGATGCTGTAAACAGAACCTGCATTCATCCGAAAAAATTACGTTTTACCATTGGTGCACCCAGGTTAGTCGTTGAGTACACCATCGCATGCGCTCCTGTCTGTGATGCAGCGTGAAGCATAACCGAAGCCATGGTTTCTGAGCTGAAAGTCCATGCTGCTGCAAACGTCGTCGAACTGTTCGTGCAGTTGGGTGTTGTCTTGCAAATGTCCCCATCTGTTGACTCAGGGATCGAGGCGTGGCTGCACGATCCGTTACAGCCATGCGTATAAGATGCCTGTCATCTCGACTCCTAGTGATACGAGGCCGCTGGGATCCAGCACAGCGTTCCGTATTACCCTCCTGAACCCACAGATTCCATATTCTGCTAACAGTCATTGGATCTCCACTAACGTGAGCAGCGATGTCGCAATAAGATAAACCGCAATAGCGACAGGCTACAATTCAACCTTTATCAAAGTCGGAAACGTGATGGTACGCACTTCTCCTTACACGAGGCATCACAACAACGTTTCACCAGGCAACGCCGGTCAACTGCTGTTTGTGTATGAGAAATCGGTTTGAAACTTTCCTCATGTCAGCACGTTGTAGGTGTCGCCACCGGCGCCAACCTTGACACTGGTTTCAGTCAAATCATCGAAGTTAGTACTGTCGGGCTGGGCTATCACTAGGGTCGGTCACCATCCGTTCGGCCGACCGCTGTTTGTAAGTGGGGTGCACTCAGCCCTTGTTGTGGTTCCGGTCTGGTAAACTGACAAATGGTCGGGAGAGCGATGTGCTGACCACATGTGCCTCCATATCAGCATCCAATGACACCTGCCACTGGGGATGACAAGGCGGCCGCTCAGTACCATTGGGACGTCATGGCCTGTTCGGACGGATTTTAATTTAGTTTTAATTGTTAATTTATAATCAGTTTTTTGAGGGCGTTAATTGTGAGCATTATTAATCTTCAATGAGTCAAAATACAAGTTTTGAAGTTAGTACCATATTGCTATTTGCCACTAGTCGAAACCAGTTGCCAGGTCCATGTCATATCTGATTAAATATTTTTCTGGAGAAGTTATTGTGTCATTCATATTGACCTTGCCTTAGTTTTAACGACGATTTAATGATAACGACCAACGCTTTTCGAGTATTGAGAGACACGTTTCGTATAACCCTGTTGCCTGCCCCATCAAGAGCATTTTCATCATTTATGTAATTGGTGACAGTAATATCAGCAGTAACAATGTTATAGGGATCGAAAGGTGCAGAATTTGGAGTAAAGAATATTACAGTTTCATTTTTCAAATGTGCACCTTTTTTATTTGTGAAGTAGCCATAGTAGGTCCGTCAATTAGTGGTGGAATAACTGTCGGTTTACGAAGGATTCTCCGAGTAACGTTCCAGACAGAGTGGAATAACTGTCGGTTTACGAAGGATTTTCCGAGTAACGTTCCAGACAGAATATGAACCTGGTTTCATCAGTTTAAGTCGATAATGCAATGTATTGTTGTAATGTGCACGTGAGTAGGGAATGACACGGAATTCTAGCCTGTCACCGATGATGCTTAATGTGCACATTGAGCAAGCAGTAAAAGGAACAAAAGACAAAACTGGAATGGAAATTAAGTTTCAGGTGTAAAAAGCAAATCCTCTCAGGCACGCTGACGACATTGTGATTTAGTCAGACATGGTGAAGGACTTACAAGTGCAGCTAAAAGGACTGGATACTACCTTGAAATGAGGTTTTAAGATGAACATCAACAAACATAAAACTAGACAGTGGAATGTAGTCGAATGAAATCAGGTGATACTGATGAAAATAGATTGGGAAACACGACACTAAAACGCGAACGTGAATTGTGGTATTGGGGCAGCAAAATAACAGATTATGACAGAGGCAGAGTGGATATAAAATGCAGACTAGCCATAGAGAGGAAAGAGTTTCCGAAAAACTGAATTTGTTTAACACTGTATATAAATTTAATTTGAAGGGAGCCTTTCAGTAGACATTTGTCTAGAGGTGCCAGGTCGTATGTGAACGTGGATAATAGACATTTCAGACAAGAAGAGAAACGCAACATCTGAAATCGGATGCCGGAGAAGAGTGCTGAAGATTAGATGGGTAGACAGAATTACTAATAAGGAGGTCCTGAATGGCACTCGCAAAAGGAATTACGACAATACATTGCTATAAGAAGGGTACGGTAGATAGGACATATCATGAAGCATCAAGGAATTTTTAATTTAGGAATCGAGGAAAAAATGGTTGGAGTGTGGGGTGTGGCCCGGCCGGGGTGGCCGAGCGCTTGTAGGCGCTACAGTCTGGAACCGCGCGACCGCTACTGTGGCAGGTTCGAGTCCTGCCTCCGATATGGATGTGTGTGATGTCCTTAGGTTAGTTAGGTTTAAATAGTTCTAAGTTCTAGGGGACTGATGGCCTCAGCAGTTAAGTCCCATAGTGCTCAGAGCCATTTGTGAGTTGTGGAGGAAGTGCGGGAATTCTAGGAGGACAACACTTAGAGACAGTAAGCAGTTCCAAATGGATATTGTCTGCAGTAGTTTTACAAGGATGAAGCGTTTCGCAGAGGATGGACTAGCGTGAAGAGCTGCACAAAACCAGCCTACAGACTGAAGCCCTGACAATATTCTCATTTACTGTTTCTGTAAAGAACCAAGGGAAGAGGCTGATGTTTAGTTTCAATGAAAATTTGAATTTAGTCAGTTACTCCAACAACTGTACGACTTTATAGTCAGTACTATCTAAATGTGCACTGTGTGGTGAATATGAGCAAAAGATCGCCTGTGGTATATGGCATCAAACAATCCAGGTGCGTCTTACAGTCATTACTGTTCCGTTCACAGATGCGTATATAATTTGAGAACGAACACAGTAAGTCTATGTATTTCCGGTCACTAACAGAACTAGAAAGAAATACCCAATGAATGAGATCGGTCAAGTGGACATGAAAGAACACACAAGAATGGTTTAGTTCCACTAATTTTTAAAACTTCAACTTCTTTATCTACAGTGTGATTCCGTAATTATACTACAGACTTTCAGGGACGTTCGAGATAGAATGTATAAATTTGAGGTGAGGGACCCTGTTCTGGAAAAGAACAGATCGAAAGGCATGGGCGAAAACTGCTACTGTTCGCTTTAGCCACGCGCAATGCGCAAACTAAGGTTTCCTCCTTTCGAACAATTATTATAACGTACAGACTAATCCCATATAGGTTTCCCTTTTGGTGTACTAGTAATGGCGCACATAACTTGATGCCAGAGAGACCAAAATTGCTATATATACGGTACAGTAACAATGAATTTCATTTATCTGCACAAATTCCACAAGTAGCTATATTTACAACAATTGTTCAAAACAACGTCCCGCAGCGTCAGTGAAGGTATGACATCACCGCACCAAGTTCTGACGTACCATCTCTAATATCCCCGGTATCGTTTGAACAATGTCGCAGGTAGCTGGAATTCTAGCCAGGAGATTCTCTTCAGTCTCGACAGGCGTCTCGTACCACAAGCTTTTTATATGGCTCCTCAGGAATGAGTCATGTGGCGTGAGGTAAGTTGAACGTGCTGGCCCCGACACAAAAACTGCTCTGTCGACCCATGTATCAAGGAGTGCCTGAATCAGTGTTCACGAGCCCCCAGTCCGAAGTGAGGTGGGGCTTCGTCATGTTGGGACCACGTCCACTGACGAATAACAATATGTTCAAGGAACTTGAATAACATGTCTCTAAAAACACAGTGCGCAATGGTGCATTTAAGCAGTGAGGAAAAAGAAACGGGCCTTGTACAAAATCATTGATCATGCCTGCCCACATGCTGATTAACAATCTCTGATGATGGCTCTTTACAACTGTTTCACTGCACGTAACTTCTCATCGGTCCAAAAATGACTATTGCGGCTATTTAGCATTCGGTCCCAGATTCATCCGTAAAAAGTACACATGCAGGAAAGTGAGGGTAGACTGTGAGAAGCTGTAGGAATCATTGTCTGAACACAACATGAGGTACGAAGTCAGCAAGAGTTCAAAATGGTTCAAATGGCTCTGAGCACTATGGGACTTAACATCTGAGGTCATCAGTCGCCTAGAACTTAGAACTAATTAAACCTAACTAACCTAAGGACATCACACACATCCATGCTCGAGGCAGGATTCGAACCTGCGACCGTAGCGCCGGCCGGAGTGGCCGTGCGGTTCTGGGAGCTACAGTCTGGAGCCGAGCGACCGCTACGGTCGCAGGTTCGAATCCTGCCTCGGGCATGGATGTGTGAGATGTCCTTAGGTTAGTTACGTTTTATTAGTTCTAAGTTCTAGGCGACTGATGACCTCAGACGTTAAGTCGCATAGTACTGAGAGCCATTTGACCATTTTTTGCGACCGTAGCGGTCGCTCGGTTCCGGTCTGTAGCGCCTAGAACCGCACGGCAATTCCGGCCGGCTCAGCAAGATTCAAAGCGTGTATTTTCTGTGGATGGTAGAGGTGTTCCTGCATTTACCGTAATAGTAGCTCTTCAGTACACTATGAAATACACTCCTGGAAATTGAAATAAGAACACCGTGAATTCATTGTCCCAGGAAGGGGAAACTTTATTGACACATTCCTGGGGTCAGATACATCACATGATCACACTGACAGAACCACAGGCACATAGACACAGGCAACAGAGCATGCACAATGTCGGCACTAGTACAGTGTATATCCACCTTTCGCAGCAATGCAGGCTGCTATTCTCCCATGGAGACGATCGTAGAGATGCTGGATGTAGTCCTGTGGAACGGCTTGCCATGCCATTTCCACCTGGCGCCTCAGTTGGACCAGCGTTCGTGCTGGACGTGCAGACCGCGTGAGACGATGCTTCATCCAGTCCCAAACATGCTCAATGGGGGAGAGATCAGGAGATCTTGCTGGCCAGGGTAGTTGACTTACATCTTCTAGAGCACGTTGGGTGGCACGGGATACATGCGGACGTGCATTGTCCTGTTGGAACAGCAAGTTCCCTTGCCGGTCTAGGAATGGTAGAACGATGGGTTCGATGACGGTTTGGATGTACCGTGCACTATTCAGTGTCCCCTCGACGATCACCAGTAGTGTACGGCCAGTGTAGGAGATCGCTCCCCACACCATGATGCCGGGTGTTGGCCCTGTGTGCCTCGGTCGTATGCAGTCCTGATTGTGGCGCTCACCTGCACGGCGCCAAACACGCATACGACCATCATTGGCACCAAAGCAGAAGCGACTCTCATCGCTGAAGACGACACGTCTCCATTCGTCCCTCCATTCACGCCTGTCGCGACACCACTGGAGGCGGGCTGCACGATGTTGGGGCGTGAGCGGAAGACGGCCTAACGGTGTGCGGGACCGTAGCCCACCTTCATGGAGACGGTTGCGAATGGTCCTCGCCGATACCCCAGGAGCAACAGTGTCCCTAATTTGCTGGGAAGTGGCGGTGCGGTCCCCTACGGCACTGCGTAGGATCCTACGGTCTTGGCGGGCATCCGTGCATCGCTGCGGTCCGGTCCCAGGTCGATGGGCACGTGCACCTTCCGCCGACCACTGGCGACAACATCGATGTACTGTGGAGACCTCACGCCCCACGTGTTGAGCAATTCGGCAGTACGACCACCCGGCCTCCCGCATGCCCACTATACGCCCTCGCTCAAAGTCCGTCAACTGCACATACGGTTCACGTCCACGCTGTCGCGGCATGCTACCAGTGTTAAAGACTGCGATGGAGCTCCGTATGCCACGGCAAACAGGCTGACACTGACGGCGGCGGTGCACAAATGCTGCGCAGCTAGCGCCATTCGACGGCCAACACCGCGGTTCCTGGTGTGTCCGCTGTGCTGTGCATGTGATCATTGCTTGTACAGCCCTCTCGCAGTGTCCGGAGCAAGTATGGTGGGTCTGACACACCGGTGTCAATGTGTTCTTTTTTCCATTTCCAGGAGTGTATTTGTTTCACATGCAACTGATCGAGCGCTGATTGCAGGGGCCTCATCCACTCGAGCAAGCACTGCATAGTTTAGGTTCGCAGTCCACATAATTCGTCGCCCTCCTCTGTTATTTTATGGCATCAACTTCCCTGTTTCTCTTAATCGTTGGAACAGGGTTGGAAGTATAGTGGGAGCCGTACGCCAGCATCGCTGATATCTGCTCCAGCTCAACATTTCCCCTTCTTTGCTGCTAAATCATATCTGCAAGTTCCATCACTTGGTACAACTCCATTTGAACTGCTAGCTGCAGAAAGAGACCAAGTACACCTTCACAAATTCCACGGGAGAAAAAAAAATATTTGATACAAAACTATCAAAGCAAATTTATTCTATACTTTTTCTACAAATTTGTCGTTGTTTGGTGCCTTAGATAGTGAAACTTTAATCCAGCTTTGTGATAACGGTAGATACCTTTTCTCCAGCTAACATTTTCATTTTTGCGGCAAACAGTGTGGAACGTCCTTCACACATGTAAACTGAAGTCTCTTGCTTGCTTCCGTGTGCATATGCAGTCGAAGCCCAGGAACTTCTGTAGGGGTTTTCTTTGATTTTGATCAATAGGTGTACGGACTCAGCCGGCCGATGTGGCCGTGTGGTTCTAGGCGCTTCCGTCTGGAACCGCGTAAGCGCTACGGTCGCAGGTTCGAATCCTGCCTCGGGTATGGATGTGTGTGATGTCCTTAGGTTAGTTAGGTTTAAGTAGTTCTAAGTTCTAGGGGACTGATGACCATAGATGTTAAGTCCCTTAGTGTTCAGAGCACTGACCTGGTCACGCTACGGGCTTGGAGCTGGCCATTCGGTAACAGAAGGTTACTCCAGGCTACCTCACCGATAACGATGATGATGATGGTAAAGCGGAGACACAGCAAGTGGTAAAGACGAAAGAGAAGTCCACTACTAGCGGGCGGAGGTCTGCGATGAGGAAAAACAACTTGTAAGGAGATCCAAGTAAACGTAGACATGCGAGCAAGACTAGGCCGTGCGTCGCCGGATTCTGACAGGTAAGTGCGCTGTTTAGAGGAATAATGATGTGTGAGTAAGGCCTTGAACTTCGAAATACTGAATGCTTCATCTGTTGGTGAAAGTGATCCCGCAGGAGGCTCCCGTCTTGGGAGTATGTGGGTGGCAACCACACGGGCCCTTAGCTAAGCCTGGCATTACTTCCAATTGCTTGTGTCAGGCTTCTCCTGTTTCCTTTCCTATCCGGTCTCCCTTGTCCAGCTCTTGGTTTCTTCGACCCCAACGGTATTAGGTCTCCGAGGCCCAAGGGTGCCTTTCACTTTCCTCTCTAGTATCTATTATATACCCTTCGACCCAACGGAGAAGCGAGCGGAAGAAGAATCTTATATCCCAGGTTCTCAACGATCGTGGAGGCAGAAGAGGTCATGCCAGACGAACTGGCTGGAAAGGCGCCGCTCAGCCGTCATTGAGCTCACGGCAGTTCGTTGCAGTTCTGGTACCTGAAGTCACATGTCACATACATACGTGCCGTGATGAATTGTTCCAGATTCATAGTGTGTGGGTCACTTCCTCGCAAGCTGTAATCCACCTTAAACAAATTCAAGCAAATGGCAACTTTTCCTGTAATTTTCTCTAAAGACCAACGGCGATGGGATAAGGACGATGGTAGCAGGCTCCGAGTGAGGCTGGAAGCTACTAACTAGTCTGGACCTGCACATTGGCGGCAGGTGTGTGATAGTCGCCTTCCTGAGAACCAGTGTGACTACTCGGGAATCCGGTCCTGCATCTGCGACTGGGCAGGCCCATTTAGGATGACCGCTGCCCACCCTGAATGGGGAAGGCCCTAGAAAATGTGGGCTAAACATCGGAAGTCACACTTGAACCGGCCTGGGAATCCGCACCCAGTAGGTCACTCCTTATACTGTAGACGTAAACAGAAGAAGAATTAAATGATTATGACAATAGGGACATGGAATGTCAGGACCCTCCTGGACGTGAAAAATTACAGGCCACAGAGAGGAACCGCTTTTATTACCCAAGAACTAGCCCGGCTAGATATAGACGTAGCTGCCTTGAGTGAGACAAGACTCTCAGGTGAGGGACACATTAGAGAGGTACGTTCATGGTACACCATCTTCTGGAAGGGAAAGGATGCAGGAGAACCACGTATCCATGGTGCAAGATTTGCCGTAAAAACGAAAATAGTGAAAGATCTTCGACTTACACCTGTCTCAATTAATGAAAGACTGATGACTCTTAGAGTACCCATTGGTTCAGACAGTTTCATCACCTTCGTCTCCGCATATGATCCTACTTTAGACAGTGATGAAGACACAAAGAATCAGTTCTACCACCAACTGAACAGTACTCTCTCTAAGATACACATTAAAGATAAATTAATTTTACTTGGTGATTTCAATACCAGAGTGGGAAGGGACAAACATTTTTGGAGAGACGTCATGGGTAAGCAAGGGGTAGGAAATTGTAATGCAAATGGGTTGTTACTTCTTGGTCTATGTGTTGAACACGAGCTTTTCATCTCCAATACCCAATTCCGCTGGCCTAACTGCTATAAGACCACATGAATACACCCACGCTCCAATCAGGGGCGTCTTATAGACTACGTTATTAGTCGACAGCGTGACAAGAAAGATATTCTCATCACAAAAGCAGCACTAAACAGCGATGAGTGGTGGACTGACCATATACTTTTAGTCAGCCGTTTGAGAGTACCAAAGTATTGCAAGCCACGATCCCACTTTTCAAACCCACCACGCAGAAAATTCAACATATGTAACCTGAACAACAAAAACGTTCCTTCACACTTCCAAGACATACTATCTGAACACCTTAACAAACCTCCAGCAACCACAGACGATGTCGAACAAGAATGGATCACATTAAAGAACATCATCAAAGAAACTGCTGAGAATGTTGTTGGTTTTAGTGCACGGAAAAGAAGTGACTGGTTTGATGACAATCATGGAGAAATCCAAGCCATCGTCAATGCAAAGCGGGATGCTTTCCTATCCCTTGCTCAAGATCCGTCCTGCGCAGAAAAGAATGGACACTTTGAAGAACTCAAGCAGAAATGTCAAAGTGAAATACGAGCAAACAAGAACAAATGGTGGCAACAGAAAGCCACAGAACTCCAAAATCTTTCTGATGCAAGGAACCTGCGTGGCCTCTACGCTGGAACTCCACCATTCTTACTGAAAGTCAGGACATCTTAAATCGTTGGAAAGAGCACTTGAGCTCACTGTTAAACCACCCTTCTACGGCCGCTGGAGAATTTCTCAAAAATGTCCCACAGCATCGTCCACAACCCTGGATGGCTAATCCTCCAACTTTTCTAGAATTTGGCAAGGCACTCAAGAGTGTGAAACCTGGGAAGGCTCCTGGACCTGACAGCATCCCGATGGAGCTTATTGAGGGTGGTGGCTTGCGTCTAAAAACTAGACTCTTCTCACTCATTCTATTAATGTGGGAAACCCGCAAGGTACCAGCTGACTTGAAGAACTCCACAACTGTCACCATCTTCAAGAAGGGCGACAGAGGCGTCTGTGGTAACTACCGGGGAATATCTCTACTCCCTGTCAGTGGCAAAATTTTTACAAGAATCCTTTTAAATCGCCTCCAGACACTTTCAGAGACTATACTACCTGAGTCTCAATGCGGGTTTCGACCTTCAAGAGGGACAATTGACATGATTCTCTGTGCACGACAACTACAGGAGAAGTGCAGAGAACAGCAAAAGCTTCTACTACTTTTTTTCTACGATCTAGAAAAGGCCTTTGATACAGTTTCCAGAGAAGCCATGTGGGTGGTCTTAAATCGCTTCGGTTGCCCTGAACATTTTGTTGTCTTCATTGAAGCTCTCCACGATGATATGACTGGACAGGTCCTCTGCCAGAATGAAACAACTGGTGAATTCCCAATAACAAGTGGGCTTAAACAAGGATGCGTTCTTGCACCAATATTATTTGCATTATATCTGGCAGCTATGCTTTACGAGACATCCGTAAACAATGTAGGAATAGAACTAAAGTACAGGTTCGGTGGAGGATTATTCAACCATTCCAGATTCCATTCAAAAAGGTTCACCAGTACCACTCGTGTGACAGAGCTGCTGTATGCTGATGACAATGCTTCTCCAGCTCATTCACCTGCAGAGTTGCATCTGTCAGTTGATTCATTCTGCAGGGCGTACGAACGATTTGGTCTCTCCGTCAATATTCCAAAGACAAAGGTGATGGTGCAGCCAACTCCTGGCTCCTCCGTTCCTGATTTCAGCATATCCATTTATGACACACCCTTGGAACAAGTGGACCATTTCCTCTACCTAGGAAGCATACTGTCTTCTAACTGCTCATCTGGAAAAAATGTGGAGAATAGATTACGTGCTGCCCATGTAACATTTTGACGTCTTACAAAGCGTGTCTTCCTGAATAAAGACCTAACAATGTACACCAAACTGATGGTGTACAAAGCTGTAGTCATTTCCACCCTGCTATATGGTGGCGAAACCTGGACGTTATATTGCTGTGATCTGAAGAAACTAGAACTCTTCAACCAACAGAAGCTAAGATATAACATGAACCTGAAATGGGATGACTTCATATCCAACATTGCTGTTCTTGAGAAAGCAAAAATGTATAGAACTGAAGCTCTTATCATTGGGCATCAACTCAGATGGGTCGGACATGTGTAGAGGATGAAAAATGACAGACTTCCACGCCAAATGCTGTACAGCGGAGTGAGCACAGGTAAAAGGCCACGAGGTGCCCCTCTCAAACGTTATAAGGATCAGTACAAGAAAAATCTGAAAAACTTGAACATCGATCCGACTAACTGGTCCACAATAGCAGAAGATCAAAGTCACTGGCGCTCAGTTACCTCAAATGCTCTTCAAAACATTGAGCTGGATCGTCGAAGAATGGAGAATGACAAACGCCGGAGACGTAAACTCCTCCAGGCTCAGCCACGTCCTCCAACTTCCATCAGCTGTAATGTCTGTGGCCACCTGTTCCACGCTAGGATTAGATTGCTAAGCCATCAGCGACACTTCCACGCCTGACCCGTGACAAAGGATATCTCAGGAGAGAAATGAAAACTCGGATAAGAGTATCAGCCGACGACGACAGTGAAAGTTAAATCTGCTACTTAGACTTAAATTTTTGGGTTAAATTTAGCTGAAAATTAAAAAATATAAGGAATCTGGTACAACAATACAATTGAAGCAATGCGTATTTTTCCAAAATTTTGAAATAGAAGCTGACTACATTACAACTTTTTCAAAAAGTGATCATAAGGTCCCCAATCCCTCCTCTCGCCCAACCGCCCAACTCCCTTGGTGTAGCGACCGTTAGAATCCCTCGCCACTATGAAAACGATAGCGATGCTGAAACTTCCTGGCCGATTAAAACTGTGTGCCCGACCGAGACTCGAACTCGGGACCTTTCCCTTTCGCGGGCAAGTGCTCTACCAACTGAGCTACCGAAGCACGACTCACGCCCGGTACTCACAGCTTTACTTCTGCCAGTACCTCGTCTCCTACCTTCCAAACTTTACAGAAGCTCTCCTGCGAACCTTCGCAGGAGAGCTTCTGTAAAGTTTGGAAGGTAGGAGACGAGGTACTGGCAGAAGTAAAGCTGTGAGTACCGGGCGTGAGTCGTGCTTCGGTAGCTCAGTTGGTAGAGCACTTGCCCGCGAAAGGGAAAGGTCCCGAGTTCGAGTCTCGGTCGGGCACACAGTTTTAATCTGCCAGGAAGTTTCATACCAGCACACACTCCGCTGCAGAGTGAAAATCTCATTCTGGATAGCGATGCTATTGCCAGCTAGCGAGCTGCCGCCATAATACGAGAGAGCAGGAGTGACTCTAAAGAACTGTAAGTGTAAATATATTTGTACATGATGTGGTAGTACTGGGCGTGAGTGAACCTGAAAAGTTGGTGGATTGAATCCCAGCTGGAACACTTTCTTTCACTCTTCTTTTTAGCTTCTTATTCTGTTCTGTGATGTGGAGAATCGCCAGAAAATAAAAGTGACTCAGATTTCAAGTTACATCGTTGCTCACGTTTTCGCTGTTGGTATGGAGATTGGCTTCGTTTATACAAGGTGAGTCACTAGCTACTGCCATCAAGAATAACTCCGACATTATGATAGGAGCTGAAAAGTTTGTGGGTCAAAAGTTGCATGGGGCAACTTGGGCCATAATATGACGTTAGTTTTCTGTTGCTAGGTGGGGTCGCTTCAGAGATATGAAAGTCAACTTTTTTTCCTTTTATTTTAATGGGATACTATAGTTTGGTACTTATTTTCTAATAGCGGCTATCGAGACAAGTCCAATGATACGCAACAGGAAGGTCTTTGAAGGTCAACGGAGGTCACAAAGGTGGCATGAACGTCCGTTTACAGAAGGTGTTCGAAGTCATCACCATGGGTATCAATGCAGTGCTGCAATCTTCTTATCATGGATTGAGTGGTATTCCTTATCACATCAGCAGGTATCGAAGCACAAGCTCTGACAATTCTCTCTTGCATATCTTCTGGTGTAGCTGGATCGCCTTTATAAACAATGTCTTTTACGAATCCTCATAAGAAAATTTCCTGAGGCATCGTGTTGATACCACATTCTTTTCCTTGTTCCTAAAGGTATTTCTTCCAATAATAGACCTAATTTTTTTTGCAGGAATGTGGTGTACTTCCTTCCATTAAGATTTCTTTCAATTAAGTAGGGACCTATAGTTCTGTCCTTCAGAATCCCACAGCATACATTCACCGACCACGGTTTTGGTGTGCAATTTTGCGCAGCCAACAGTTGCCGAATAATGCATATTATGCAAATTAACATTTCCATGGTTCGTGACTGTAACCTCATTAGTAAATAATATCAAATTAATAATTGTGTCATCCCTCCGAATCTGAAGTTGAGCCCATCGGCAGAATTCAGTACGGCGCATACAATCCGTACCGGTTAATTTTTGGTGGAGACTGATATGACAAGGATGATAGTTGTGGCGATGCATAACGCGAACAACACTGCTCTGGCTCATGCTTGATTCCCTTCCGATTTGACGCGAAATAGCACAAGGATCTCGAACCACAATGGCAAGAGTACCAGTTTCCGTTTCCTCATTAGTAACTTTCCTTTGCCGGATATGTTTCCGATACGTTAAAGATCCAGTTGTTCTCAATTTATCATACACATATTTAAATGTACGACGTGTGGGTTGAGTACGTTGAGGACATCATTCAGCGTATCAGTCTCTAGCTTTCACTGAATTTCCGTGGTATTCTCCGTAAATGAGAAGCATATCGACTTGTTTTTCATACATTCTCTTGATTCGATGGTACTAGTCTTAACGTTCGTATTAGTGTTGTATTGCGAAACCGTCGAAACGTGTTTACATGTCAGTGGCACGTTAGATAGATACGCCGTATTCGGTGAATATTTACTATTTGCATGATATACGAGGGAGAATTAACAGAGCACGTGCTTCGATAAGTGGCGAAATGATGAGGAATACCACTCAATCCATGATAAGAAGATTGCAACATTGCATTGATACCAATGGTCATCACTTCGAACACCTTCTGTAAAAGGACGTTTATGCTACCTTTGTGACCTTCTTTGACCTTCAAAGACCTTCCTGTTACACATAATTGGATTCGTCTCGATAGCCGCTATCAGAAAATATGTACCAAACTATAGCATTCCATTTAAAAAAAGAGTTTACCTTCATATCTCTGACGCGACCCCACTTAGCGACAAATAACTAACGCTATATTATGGCCCCCATTGTCCCATGCAACATGTGTCCCACAAACGTTTCAGTTCCTATCGTACTTTCGGAGTTATTCTAGGTGGCAATAGTTAGTGACTCACCCAGTATAAAGAAAGTTTTGCAGCAGAGCGTCAGGTGTCGTATGTTTCAGCTTTCTGGTTTTGCCTTTCCCCAATCCAAACGTAGATGCGAGCACGATTCATTGGATGGTAGGGTGAAATGGTGTGCAACAAAGGGTCAGCCGCAGCAAAAAAATGAGACAATAAGTCTCAAAAAGCAATCTGTGCGTAGTACGCTTTACAACAGGGGTGCCGTCAAGGGCTACACGTTTAAATCAAGTTTGTTTGTTTATTTTCATTTTATTTTCCTTTGCGGCCTTAGAACTTGATCCCCTCAGCCAGCCTCCGATACATGATATGCTACAAAATATACTTTACATGCATAAATTGAAGTGCACATCTCGCATCTTTTCCTATATTCGGGCTAATCTCCGGAACTACTGTATAGATTGTAACACGATATTCAGTAATGGGTAGACTGATGGAAGGGGATATTTTTGTGTATATAATTTATCAATATTTCGTCGCAGTTTGGTGGAAATATGAGGCAGCAGTCAACCACCGCTGTGAAAATGACGCCATTGCCATTAATCGATGAATGGCAGAATTCATAAGACTCACCCGTTTGCACGGCGCTACTCATCCTTTCATAAACCGACACTAGGTGGAACGTCTTCGGCGTAGACTCCTCAATGTGTACGTGCCTTAACGTATTCAAATATAATTCAAATTACACAGAAGACTGCTAAACGAGTCTTCACTAGCGAGAAAGAGATTTAGGCCTTTTCATCATCATAAAGACATGGGTACCATCTTCTTGAAAGGAATGAAGTGTCGATAGTGCATCTCAGAGTGTACTAAGTTTCAAAAAAAGAGTGCTGTATCACGAGATAAGGACGTATAACATGCTCATTTTTTCTTATTTTCTCTTTCATTTCTGCCACGTAAACCAGCCTCCGGTTCATATCGAATCACTCATACACACTTACACCCAGTTTTCTAACACAGCATGTTGTAAACATATAATGATTTAAACATATTACATACATCACGAAGTGCTCCCATCACTGACGTGAAATGTCACTTCAAACGCCAGTTCAATATGAAAGACGTGACATTCGTGCCTCCAGGCAATTTTAGTGGCCTGACATGCTTACGTCTCTTACGTTATATGAAAATAATGATACCTAGTTACTTAACGTTGTTCTCTGAATTTTATTCGTAACTCAGTGCAGTGTCCCACGAACAAAATATGCTGCAACAAACTGTTCGGCTTTAGATACTTATGGTTAAATGTGAACTGAATATTACTTTTTTCTGGCTATCAAGGACCGAATAAACATTTTAGTGTGGAAATTTCGATCAATATTTTCCAGAAGCCAATCCATTCTCTCACTGCCCGATAAAACTGAATGACAATTTTTCTACAGAACTTTCTTTCATAACAAGTGTTGCGCGGCCTCACTAGATGTTAGATGGTGTTTTTTTATCAATGCTCCTTTTACATCATCTTGTAAGTATCTGCGTTGCAGAGGTAGGTGAATTTTAATTTGCAGCCTACAAAGTGGCGACAACGTAATGAGAGAGAAATAAAAGCAAACCCCGCCCTTTCACAATTGTGGCTTTGTCGGCCGGGAAAAACATTAGTAAAGTTAAGGTGCGTAGGAGCTTTATATAAAGCAGCAGTGTTTAAATGGACTCGTAAAGTATTCACACACGAATGATAAAGGAATTATTGTGGGACAATAGATACATGTGCTAATGAATTGTAGTTGGAGCGCAGCAGCAAAGAACTCGAGTGCTAAATTATTAGTGAAGTGTACTATGCACGGAGAACAATTGACGGTATGCTGTTGCAGACGATATGCCGACAACTGATGACCAGCAGGCACTGCGCTACTACAGTTAACAAATCAGACTGACGGGGAGGTTGGAGCCATGGTGGATGCGGTGGCCCTTAAAACTGGACGTGAGTTTGCTGAGCCTGATGCGGGGACGCACTGTTCCATCTTGTCGTGGTGGACACGTCTGAAGACAAAAGTTAAATAGTGGTTTACTTCATTGTGTGTGTGCTGAAAAACTGTCTGAAATGACTGAAAACAATCAGACGATAGTAAAGGAGAGACTGGGGATAGATTTGGGGAACGTAAAAGAAGAAAATGGTTCCATGATTGATAATTTCAGGTTTTATGTGTCACAAACAAATGTTAGTAGTAGTTTGCCAGATTCGCTATATGTTAATTGTGTGAGTGATAGTGAACAAAACATGATGGGAGACGATGTTGAAAATATACTTGTTACTGCTAAAGACATAGAGCCAGGACCAATGCTAGAAGCTTGTCAACCAAAGAACAATATGTCAGAAATGTTAGCAAATATTTTAAAGCATATGGGTCAGATGAATAGTAATATGAATAAATTGGGGACAGATATTAAAACATCATTAAGTTCTGAAATAGATGAATTGCATTCTGAAGTTGAACAGGGATTTAATAATTTTTCAGTTAAAATGAAATCCAAAATGGAAGATAAAATTTGAATTTGAGCGATTCGTGGAAAAATGACCTGACTTTGTTTAATAATAATATTAAAAGAGAAATTAAGTAGGTAAGACAGGAATGTAATGCTGCAGTTGTAACAGTGGAAAGTGAACTAACTTCCCAGATTAAGCAGGTTGCTGAAGGCAGCGAACAGTTCAAAGAATATGTAAATTCCGAAGTGGATAAAATTCATGAACACATACAGAGTGCAGAAAATTACTGTGAGGTTAACCATGCTGCCTTAGAAACTAAAATTAAAGAAGGAAAAGACAGGTGTACAAAGTTTGGAGCACAAGTGGCTAGTAAAATTACTAACCTAGAAACTAACATTAGTCAGTTAGGTACCAGTGTGAATGAACAGTTGTGTGAACATGACAGTTGACTAACAAAAGTAGAATGGTGTGTCAACAGCATTAGTGGTAGTATCCTGTCTAACAGTGTAATAGACTCATCTCAAATAGTGTATATAACTCATCAACAATTTTCGAAATTTGATCAAATTAAGAATGTGCACTCAAATAATTCTGGAGCGACTTTGATCATTTGTTACCTAAAGTATGGAATGACAAGCAAAAAATAGGATTTATTACATCTAATTTAATGGGTAATTTTGCTTATGATAAGTTGGTGGACTTTGAACAGCCTTTTTTTGCAGAATATAGGGGCAAGAGGAGACAGAACGATGTTTTGAATAAGTTCTGGTCAGGGGAGAGATACGAACCCAAGAAAGATAATATTAAAAGGTTTTTACAAAAATGGATAACTACTTTATCGTATCTAAGTTCAAAAGCTGAAACTGAGCAAATAATTATGGGGATAGAAAATAAGCTGCCATTGGACCGGAGAAACAAGGTAATTTCAACTCCTAGAGATAATCTTAACTGATTTATTCACTATCTGGGAAGGGTATAAAGTACCAGGTGACCAAAAAGTCAGTATAAATTTGAAAACTGAATAAATCACAGAATAATGTAGATAGAGAGGTACAAATTGACACACAGGCTTGAAATGACTTGGGGTTTTATTAGAACCGAAAGAAAAAAATACAAAATTTAAAAAAATGTCCAACAGATGGCGCTTCATTTGAACAGAATAGCAATAATTAGCATAACAAAGTAAGACAAAGCAAAGATGAAGTTCTTTACAGGATATGCTCAATATGTCCACCATCATTCCTGAAAAATAGCTGTAGTCGAGGAATAATGTTGTGAACAGCACTGTAGAGCATGTCCAGAGTTATGGTGAGGCATTGGCGTCGGATGTTGTCTTTCAGCATCCCTAGAGATATCGGTCGATCACGATACACTGGCGACTTCAGGTAACCCCAAAGCCAATAATCGCACGGACTGAGGTCTGGGGACCTGGGAGGCCAAGCATGACGAAAGTGGCGGCTGAGCACACGATCATCACCAAACGACGCGCGTAAGAGATCAAATGGTTCAAATGGCTCTGAGCACTATGGGACTTAACATCTGTGGTCATCAGTCCCCCAGAACTGAGAACTACTTAAACCTAACTAAGCTAAGGACATCACACACATCCATGCCCGAGGCAGGATTCGAACCAGCGACCGTAGCGGTCTCGCGGCTCCAGACTGAAGCGTCTAGAACCGCACGGCCACACCGACCGGCCGTAAGAGATCTTTCACGCGTCTAGCAATATGGGGTGGAGCGCCATCCTGCATAAACATCGTACGTTCCAGCAAGTGTTTATCAGACTGGCTGGGGATGATGCGATTCTGTAGCATATCGGCGTACCTCTCATCCGACATGGTAGCAGTTTTGCTGTCCAGGGCCATCCGTCGGACATTTTGTGAACTTCGTTTTTTTTCGGTTCTAATAAACCCCCATGTCATTCCAAGCATGTGTGTCAATTTGTATCTCTCTATCTACATTATTCCGGGGTTTGTTACGTTTTCAAATTTGTACTGACTTTTTGATCACCTGGTATTTTAAAGGATGAAGAAAATGCCAGTAGAAAATATGGGCCTCCTGTCAGACAGAATGATAATAGAGGTGAAGTTAATTAGAATCAGCGTCCTAAGAGGTAATGGATACAGAGGTAGATTTAGAGGACGAAGAGGTAAGTGGAAATAGGATCAACGAACGGGTTCAGTATTACGATTGCCATCAGCCGTCGGCTGCTGACGTAACAAGAAGGTGGTGCCCGCCCAATGACAGGCGTCTTAGACATAATAACAACACCCAGCAGGAAAATTGTTAGCAGTCTGCGATGAAGCTGGCGCACGCAGACGAAGACATTACAGGTTAAACCCGGTAGCGACACCCTTTGTAAGGAATGCGCCCACAAAACAACATAGTGGTAATAATAATTTAACCACTAATAGAGCAGAGGGGAGTGACACGGAGAACCTAAAGGTATATCCAGTAAATAACGTAGCATTATATGATAGAAACAGTGCAAATGAAGATCAGAAGGACCATAATGTTAAGGAACAAGTAAATTTAAGGGAAGATTCAGATCAGGAAATAGGGGTGAATCAGCACTGCGAAAAAGATGAGAGGCTACGAATGAATTGTGGAATTAATGCGGGAGTAAGAATAGACGAAGTTTTGACTAAATTAACTGAAGTAATTGCAGTAAGTGAGAATGGACAATCAGAAGAAGGGGAAGAAAAAAGTGGTGAGGAAATTTCTGACAATACCATGCAAGGGTTGCAGAATCAGAGAAAAATTATGGTAAGAAGTGGGAGGGGTATTTTAATTGGTCAATAGTGGACAGACTTGTGGAAGCTGCCACTACTAATAATAAGCCAAAGGAGGACCCAGTAAATGTAAGTACGATTTCCACAATGGAGGTAGGATTCGACAGTCGAGAAGTGGTGTAGGATTTGTTAGAGGAGCCTGAGAATGTAATCAGGCGAGAGTATGTAGGACAAACGATTATTGAAGTAATGATGTTTTAAGAAGAAGTTTCTTGTCTAATTGATACCGGTTCGGAAGTGTGTGCCGTATCTCACAATTTGGTAAATACTCCCCCAAATAATAAAGAAGTGGTTATCATGCCAGTGAGTGGTCTAAACAATATTGTAGCTACTGGAAAAGCTAAGAAAGTGGTTAAACAAGATGACCTGTTATCCATAACTGTAAGTGAGGTAGCCATAAAACAGAATTTTCTAATTATAAATGGACTCAGTGTGGAAATGTTGGTGGGTGACGACTTCTTGCATAAATATGAAGGATGGGTAAATTTTGGGTCGAATGATGTAATTACAAGAATCAGTGGAAAACCTGTAGTTATTCTGTTGTTGTTGTGGTTTTCAGTCCTGAGACTGGTTTGATGCAGCTCTCCACGCTACTCTATAGTGTGCAAGGTTCTTCATCTCCCAGTACGTACTGCAGCCTACATCCTTCTGAATCTGCTTAGTGTATTAATCTCTTGGTCTCCCTCTACGATTTTTACCCTCCACGCTGCCCTCCACTGCTAAATTTGTGATTCCTTGATGCCTCAGTACATGCCCTACCAACCGGTCACTTCTTCTTTTCAAGTTGTGCCACAGACTCCTCTTCTCCCCTATTCTATTCAATACCTCCTCATTAGTTACCTGATCTACCCATCTAATCTTCATCATTCTTCTGTAGCACCACATTTCGAAAGCTTAAAGCTTCTATTCTCTTCTTGTCCGAACTAGTTATCGTCCACGTTTCACTTCCATACATGGCTACACTCCATACATATACACTCAGAAACGACTTCCTGACACTTAAATCGATACTCGATGTCAACAAATTTCTCTTCTTCAGAAACGCTTTCCTTCCCATTGCCAGTCTACATTTCATATCCTCTCTACTTCGACCATCATCAGTTATTTTGCTCCCCAAATAGCAAAACTCCTTTACCACCTTTTGTGTCTCATTTCCTAATCTAATTCCCTCAGCATCACCCGACTTAATTCGACTGCATTCCGCTATCCTCGTTTTGCTTTTGTTGATGTTCATCTTATATCCACCTTTCAAAACACTGTCCATTCAGTTCAACTGCTCTTCCAAGTCCTTTGCTGTCTCTGACAGAATTACAATGTCATCGGCGAACCTCAAAGTTTTTCTTCTTCTCCATGGATTTTAATACCTACTCCGAATTTTTCTTTTGTTTCCTTTACTGCTTGCTCAATATACAGATTGAACAACATCGGGGAGATGCTACAACCCTGTCTCACTCCCTTCCAAACCACTGCTTCCCTTTCGTGTCCCTCGACTCTTAGAACTGCCATCTGGTTTCTGTACCAATTGTAAATAGCCTTTCGCTCCCTGTATTTTACTCATGCCACCTTCAGAATTTGAAAGAGAGTATTCCAGTCAACATTGTCAAAAGATTTCTCTGAGTCCACAAATGCTAGAAAAATAGGTTTGCCTTTTCTTAATCTAGCTTCTAAAATAAGTCGTAGGGTCAGTATTGCCTCACGTGTTCCCATATTCCTACGGAATCCAAACTGATCTTCCGTTAAGGTCGGCTCGTACCATTTTTTCCATTCGTCTGCAAAGAATTCGCGTTAGTATTTTGCAGCCGTGACTCATTAAACTGATAGTTCGGTAATTTTCACATCTCTCAACACCTGCTTTCTTGGGGATTGGAATTATTATATTCTTCTTGAAGTCTGAGGGTGTTTCGCCTGTCTCATACATTTAGCTCACCAGATGGTAGAGTTTTGTCAGGACTGGCTCTCCCAAGGCTGTCAGTAGTTCTAATGGAGTGTTGTCTACTCCCAGGGCCTTGTTTCGTCTCAGGTCTTTCAGTGCTCTGTCAAACTCTTCACGCAGTATCATATCTCCCATTTCATCTTCATCTACATCCTCTTCCATTTCCATAATATTGTCCTCAAGCACATCGCCCTTGTATAGCCCTCTATATACTCCTCCCACCTTTCAGCTTTCCCTTCTTTGCTTAGAACTGGGTTTCCATCTGAGCTCTTGACATTCATACAAGTGGTTCTCTTTCCTCCAAAGGTCTCTTTACTTTTCCTGTAGGCAGTATCTATCTTACCCTAAGTGAGATAAGCCTCTACATCCTTACATTTGTTCTCTAGCCATACCTGCTTAGCCATTTTGCACTTCCTGTCGATCTCATTTTTGAGACGTTTGTATTCTTTTTTGCCTGCTTCATTTACTACGTTTTTATAATTTCTTCCTTCATCTATTAAATTCAATATTTCTTCTGTTACCCAAGGATTTCTGCTAACCCTCGTCTTTTAATCTACTTGATCCTCTGCTGCCTCCACTACTTCATCCCTCAAAGCTACCCATTCTTCTTCTACTGTATTTCTTTCCCCCATTACTGTTAATTGTTCCCTTATGGTCTCACTGAAACTCTGTACAACCTCTGGTTTAGTCAGTTTATCCAGGTTACATCTCCTTAAATTCCCACCTTTTTACAGTTTCTTCAGTTTTAATCTACATTTCATAACCAATAGATTGTGGTCAGAGTCCACATCTGCCCCTAGAAATGTCTTACTATTTAAAACCTGGTTCCTAAATCTGTGTCTTACCATTATATAATCTATCTGAAACCTGTCAGTAACTCCAGGCTTCTTCCATGTATACAACTTTCTTTTATGATTCTGGAACCAAGTGTTAGCTATGATTAAGTTATGCTCTGTACAAAATTCCACCAGGCGGCTTCCTCTTTCATTTCTTACCCCCAATCCATATTCACCTACTACGTTTCCTTCTCTCCCTTTTCCTACTACCGAATTCCAGTCACCCATGACTATTAAATTTTCGTCTCCCTTAACTATCTGAATAATTTCTTTTATTTCATCATACATTTCTTCAATTTCTTCGTCATCTGCAGAGCTAGTTGGCATATAGACTTGTACTACTGTAGTAGGCGTGGGCTTCGTGTCTACCTCGGCCACAACAATGCGTTCGCTGTGCTGTTTGTAGTAGCTTACCCGCATTCCTAATGTTTTATTCATTATTAAACCTACTCCTGCATTACCCCTATTTGATTTTGTATTTATAACCCTGTGTTCACATGACCAAAAGTCTAGTTCCTCTTGGCACCGAACTTCACTATATCCAACTTTAACCTATCCATTTCCCTTTTTAAATTTTCTAACCTACCTGCCCGATTAAGGGATCTGACATATCACGCTCCGATCCGTAGTTTTCTTTCTCCTCATAACGACGTCCTCCTGAGTAGTCCCCGCCCGGAGATCCGAATGTGGAACTATTTTACCTCCGGAATATTTTACCCAAGAGGACGCCATCATCATTTATCCACACAGTAAAGCTATTCGTTGGAAAAAGACAGAGTGTAAACGAAGAACAAAGTGACATTCCTATACGATACTCTAGGGCAGCTACATTGATCGAAGGCTATAATGAGTATGGTAAAAGGGAGGAAGTGGATCCTTCTGAGCTAGAGAGTGTCAGAATTTGGATCGAGGAGAAATTAGAGGAACTTACAGAATTAACTGAAATACAAAAGGACGTTTTAAGACAAATTTTGAGTAAATATCGTGAGGTATTTTCAGATCAGCCTGGATTAGTTGGAAATACGAATGCTACTTAACTGTGAAAGAAGATGCACATTTTTTCAAAAAACCATTTGCCGTTCCAGAAGCGCATACGGAAGCTGTTCGAGACCTTATACAGAAAATCCGTGATTGGGGGATAATTGAAAAGGCTGCTAGTGTATACAATAAGCCACTGGTTGTTGTACCTATAAAGGACGACTCAATTAGGCTAGTTTTAGACGCTAGGGAGTTGAATAAGATTGTTTTACCAGAGAGTGACAGGCCAGTAAACACTGAAGAACTATTACAGAATTTTAAAGGGGCTACGTTGTTTATTACTTCTATGGATTACGTGTGGATACGTGAATCTACCTCTGGCTAAGGAATCGAGAAAGTATACAGCATTCTTGTTTGAAGGACGATGTTACCAGTATAAGGTTGCGCCTTTTAGGTTAAATATCAGTGTTTGTGCAGTTGTCAAGGCAATGTCTCACGTTTTAGGTCTCAGTTATTGAGGCGAATTACTGTTTACGTGGACGTAAGAGTGGACTTGGGAAGAGCACTGTTTGTTGTTAGACAATGTGTTAAATGCTATTAAAACAGGAGGGATGAAATTGAAGTTAGAAAAGACAGAATTTGTCAAAAAGAGTTTAAATTCCTGGGACATATAGTAGGTGGGGAAGGAATTATGCCCGATCCAAGTAACATAAATGCTATTAGGGACTATGCAGCACCAGCCACATGTAAGGAACTAAAAGGAATATTCGGTTTGTTTGGATTTTATCGCAAATTTGTGGCAGGGCAATTATTTAGTGATCCTTGTTCAAGGAAATTGTTGAAAAAAAAGTTTCCTATAAGTGGACCCTGGAATGTCAAACCGCTTTTGAAAAACTTAAGGACTAGTGAACAGTCACATTTTGAATCATCCTGACTTTTCAGAACCTATTTGTTTAGGATCAGACGCCTGTGGTAACGGTCTGAGGGTAGAATTGTTTCACATTGAGATGATTGGAGAAGAACAGGTCCACAAAACAAATACATTTGGAAGTCGATCGTTACAACAAGCGGAGAAAAATTATAGCATCTCTGAGCTGTAAGTTTTAGCGGCTATTTTCGGTTTGGAAAAGTTTGAGCAATACCTGTTAGGACATAGAGTGTTGATTTTTACGAACCATAGTGCTTTACCTTATTTAAATACTTGTCAGCTCTAACATGGTAGACAGAGAAGGTGGTCTATGTATTTGCAACAATTTAGCTATGAGATGCAGTATATAAAGGGTGCTGAAAACGTAGTGGCAGATGCGCTATCCAGAAGTGTAAAGAATAAAGAGCAGGGGTTGGATCATGTAACGAACAGGTATTGCGATGAAATATTGATCGCAGTATTTCAACTCCAGGAAGAGGGACCGATTAAACGCATATGTAAGAACCTTAGACGAAAACAAAATCAGAATGATAATCTTAATTTGGTGAAAAGTAGAATAGGTCACCCCGATTTTCCTAAGGTAGCAGAATAATTCCAAGTTTACGAAGATATTCTTCTTAGGAGGAGAAAGAACACTAACAAGGATTGTCGTATTTGTATCCCTCCCTGAACAACATGTTATTTTGTTAATTGATTTTGTACATAATAAATATGGGTATTAAGGATCACATAAATGTATTGCCAAGCTAAGTGAGGTTGTAATATTTGACAACAAGTGGCGCACAGTGCAGAAGAGGCTGGAATACTGTGACTGGTGTCTGAACGTACAAGCTAGTAATAGAATTATACAAGTACAGATGTACTCTGTGGAACTCCAAGACAAACTAGATTTAGGAGCAATAGATCTTCTCAGCCCGCTACCAGTTTCAAGGGGAGGTTGGGAGCATGTATTCATACTGTTAGATGGATTTACTAAATATGTGAAATATTAACCGTTTAAGAAGGGTAACTCTAAGGTAATTGTGGTAAACTAGAGAAACATTATTTTGTCAATATTGGGGTGCCAAAAGCTATTCTGTCACATAATGGTCCACAATGGTCCACGGTTCATATCTAAGTGTTTTAAAGAATGTTTAAGTAAAAAAAAAGAACATAGAGCACATCAAAATTTCGGCCTATTTTCCACAGGGAAAGTATCAAGAAAGAACTTAGCCGCCTCTGTAGGACATACTGTCATAAAAAGCACTCAGCGTGGGCTATTTATTTGGGGTACTTTGAGGAAGTAACTAATAATTTAAAAAACAAAGCCGCATGTTTTGCTCCAGTTTAATTAATGGGAGGGATTAGACCTAACAACGTCCTATTTGATATAGTAGAATTCCCTAAAATCACAAAATTAGCTATGGAAGAAAAGAAGAAGGTAGCTCGTACCAATACTAGAAAAAGGCGTTGGAAAGAAAAAGGAGACATGATGCGAGAGCTAGTCCCACGAGCGTTCAGACTGGTGATCAGGTGCTAGTAAAGACTAAGGAAAAATCTAAGAAATTTACGGCTGAAACTAAGATATTTACAGATGAGTATGTAGGACGCTTTAGAGTTACAGAGAAACCGCAAACTAATGCCTACAGACTGGAGTATGTGAATTCACATTAACTTTTCGGATTAAGAAACATTATTGATTTAAAGATACACATTCAGGAAGAAGTCTAAAACCGTAGTACTAGACCGGATAATTACCCTATTTTCCGTCTTGTCTTTTTCCTCCTGGGCCGTGTGTCTTGCACGTCGAGGTTAGCGCCCGCAGAGTGCCCCACTGATCGGTTTAATCCTTCACTTATCGTTTTCGTAAACCGGTCGCCAATCTGTATCTTTAATCTATGTGTCCTTGCTTCCCAACTTTGGGAGTGGCGAAGGCAATTCCTTATACTGCCACTCAGCACTACTAGCAGGTTACGGACTTGTTGAGTGATGTGAACATTGCAGCAACAATGCTTCCCTCTTTTTTCCCTGGCGTGAGAAAGAAGCAGAACCGCTTTCTAGTAATGTTTCTTTGCTAAACCACTAACAGCGTCCTTAGGTGGTCTTCCCATTCTTGTGCAGACCCTTGTATGGACCCATGACAGTACCGTCTAGTTACCGACTTGTTGAAATTAAAAGAGATGACTGAGGCAATAATGTTCCTCCCTCTTATCCTTGACGTAGGTGACTCTTTATTGTCACTCAGCACTACCAATGGGCTGTTGAGCGATGTGAACATTGCGGCAACAGTGCTCCTCCCTCCGATCCTTAGCTTAGGTGATCAGCAGAGCGGTTTTCCAAACAAACAGCACAAACTTAGATTGACACATTAATTCTAATAGTGGACTAAGATACTGACCAAACGTAACATAAAGATAAGTGAGATGATTTGAAAGCCACAGAGAGATGGACGAAAGTGTATTTAATATTGTCAGTAATGTATGTTTTCTTGAATATAGTGAATGAGATGTGTTGCAGAGCCACGTAAGTTGGAGTGAGTCGGGCTTAATGTTTTTCTATAAGGACCTGTTTTGTATGTACTGTATACATATTATGTAATTTTATCATGAGATGATGAAGAACCACAGTAACTGACTGGTGTTAGAGGTGTTTTGAGAGCCACAGAAGTTGCCTGGAGTTAGCTTCAGTTATGTGTAATGAAGAGCCACAGTAATAGGCTAGTGGTTTCAGTAATTTACTGTAAGGACTTGTTCTATTTTTCTTGAATATTCTGTACGAGAAGTGCTGAGCCACTGAGGTGGCATCAGTTATGTTCGAATTTCTTATACAAGGACTCTTGGCAGTATTTGTATATAATTTATATACTTTATTAAAGGTGTGCCTAAGGTGTATTGCTGGAAGCCACAGAAGCTGGCGTACAGGATTTTCAATCTGTTACCACAATATGGCTAATTCTGTATATATGGTAAATGTGAGAACTTTGCTAAAGCCACAGAGGATAGAAAAGATATTTTTCAGAGATTTTTATGAGGACTTTTGTATGGAATAGGTGTTCTTTGTAAATTGTATTATGTAAGATGTGAGTAATATTTCAGTGATTTTATAAAACTGTTTTTCTCTTTATGAGAGATGTATATAGAAGGAGCTGCAGAACTGCAAGAGGCGAACTGAATGATTGTCAGTGCTCAATAATTTTTCATTTCTTTACGTATTGTGTAATGATGTTTTTCAGAGCCGCAGATGATGGTGGAGATAACTTTTCAGGATGCTTTATGATGTTGTATTTTGTTCTTTGTGTACAATAGCTTATTTGTGTGAAGGCAAGCAGTAAATTTGGTTTTCTGAGAGAGAGTAGAGAAAGAGTGTTTTTTTGGGAGTCAGCAGGATTTACAACAGTACCTGCTTAATGATTAAAACAGATTTTGGAAAAAAGATTTCAGTAGGAGTGCCAACATTGGGTACTGTTTACGTTTTGAGGGACAGTTAATTCACTTTTTACTGAGATGATTAATACTGAATGTAACTACTATATATGAGATTTTGAGTATTGGTGAACTATGAATTTGTCTCAGAAAAAAGCTTTCTGTAAATGAGAGAAGTAAATTCAAAAAGAACAGTAATGTTTTCGAAAAAACTTTTATGGAGGTCTTTGATCAGAATTTGAGAGCAGCAATTGCTGACTAAAGTATACATGTGTGATAGGTTAGGATGTATATATTAAGCATGGATACTTAGACGCACTGTAGTTTTCAATTACGGAAAAACTGTACAGAACCCGATACAAGACAGAGAGAAATCCAATCTGTAACTAAGGGCTGGAATTATGTAGCCCAGCCTGCAGGTGTGGCTGTGCGGTTCTAGGAGCTTCAGTCTGGAACCGCGCGACCGCTACGGTACAAGGTTCGAATCCTGCCTCGGGTTTGGATGTGTGTGATGTCTTTAGGTTAGTTAGGTTTAATTTCTTCTAAGTTTCTAAGTTCTAGGGGACTGATATCCTCAGATGTTAATTCCCATAGTGCTCAGAGCCATTTGAACCATTTATGTAGCCCAGTGACGAGCCATGATTTCTCCCACATGTAAGTGTTGATTAGAAGTGATCCGAACCTATTTTATTCATTGGAGGCAGTTATCCCAACGTGTTGCCATAGAAATGTTAGGTAAAACTACGACCCCCATGTCGAAGTGAATATATTCTGTTAAAGTTCAGGAAAGGACTGCCTACACAGTGCCTATATTGCATGTAAGTAATTTTTTTTAATGTTGTTGAAGCGACTTCATAAAATTACTATTTTTGCTTAAAGTCAAAGTGAAAGATTAAGAACTTTGTTCAGAGAAGATTATAATATCAAGAAAAGTTCAATGAAAATATTATGCTAATTTAATGTTGAGAAAAATGTGATTTTGGAGAAAAATGGAAATTTTCTCTGAATTAATTTGATTGAATGCTATTCAGTGCTAGCCTTTGATATTCAATGTAATTGTATATAATACTGTCATGAAGTTTAAATATTTGGTTAATTGCGGAAAAACAGAGTTTAATAAGCAGTAGAAATTCTTCCAATGCCTATGAGGAATACAGCAAACCCGTGCTTAACAGTATTGGCTAGAAAACGTCTTGGTTGCAATTTTAGTTCTTTATTTTTCAACTATTTTTTTTCTTATTCAGGCATCTTCAGGTTATCTTAATTTGGTATTTCTTAGAAGGATCACTTAGTCAGGGTAGCCAAAGGGCATCGTCGAATACATCAGGCCAACATCGCCTTGGTTAAACTCAGTAAAAACTTTTCTAGATGGACGCGAGTGACACCAAGATCTGCATAACGCGTTCCCGTTCACAGGAGCGAGTAGCAGGATAAGACTATTTTTAACCAATAATATTTGATAAGCAGTGTCGTGGTAATTACAGATTGAACTTCTGGACGCATTAAGAACTATAAAAAGCAATTAAAAGAAATTTTAGGTTCTTAGGGTGTGTGTAGCGTCGAAAGTTTTTTCCGAGCGAACGTTTGTTTTAGGATATCTTGTTGCATGTAACTTCGAGGGCTGACATCTAGCGGCCTAACCGAGAGACACACAAGCATCTGTCCCTGCCTGCCTTGGGAAAGCAATTCAAGGTCTCTTACTGGACACGTACATTCACCACCTACATGAACCTAAATGAATGATATTAAATACTATTCAATCATTTTAAAAATCGGTACACTACCTTTTGTTATTCAGGAGAAGATAGTATAAAAATTTGAACATTGTAACTATCATAGTTTCGGAGATAAAAAAATTACTGAAAAGTATAAAACCGATACTTAGGGAACAAATTCAGTTACGAAATATGACAGTTCATCTTTTGGTGTAATTCGAAAGCATGAACCGAAACCTCAGTGTGCATAATTAATTTAAATATAAAAAATTAAATTACTTAAAATTTTCGTAATATAAAAATCAGACAAAGTTTTTATTTGTGTCTTATATGGTCGTGGGAGTAAATGTGAGTAAATGAGAGTGTGTATGTTGGACATTCGTTTAATTCCAATGCTGCTTTATATACCGTCTTAAGTAACTTGTAAGAGAAACACAAGCCTGTCGTGGGAAACTGATCCTATGTTACTTACTCACTTTGCTGGTAACGTATGTCTAGGGGTGCTATTGTAACAGGTCAGCCAGAAAGTCAGCAGCAGTAAAATCTGTATCTAGCGAATATTTCCAGAATTATTTCGTTTTCGTTTATTAAATATTACTTTAATATTTGCATGTGTATAAGGAATGATGCAGGCCAGTTTTGGCGCGAGTATGATGATGAGCGACCATTCTGATTGGCAGCGAGTATGGTCAGCAATTCAGAATTGAGACGGTTCCCGCTCATTGCATGATAGTTATACTGGGAGTGAGGGTGGAAGAAGGGAGTCGCTCACTAGCTTTGTACACGGATGATCATGTTAATAGTGCCAGTCAAAATAATGTGTAAGATGAAGAATTTCTTAGTGATTGAAATATTGGTGAGCTAAGTCGATAGCTGTTGCTGTTGAGGACTTATTGGCGAAATTTCATAGATTTAGACTAAATCTGTTGGACAGACATTCGCGTATGAAATAATGGCAAGTTTCAATATTTAACCACTGAGGATTTTCGGAGAGCAGTTTCTTTTTTAGAAATCTACAAAAAGGACCTAATGTAATAACTCAAATTAGTGGTGGAGTTAATGAATGTGAAAACGTTGTTTAATTCGGGTCGGGTTTGGACAGATTTCTGGCTGCTGTGCAGGTGAAATGTGTGTATGAGTTGTGAACTGGAAGAAAATAGCTAATAGTAAAATGTGGACTGAATATTACTTTTTTTTGGCTATCAAGGAAAAAATAAAATTTTTTTTTTAAATTTTCGGACATTATTTTCCAGAAGCCAATCCATTTTCTTACTGCCCGATAAAATTGAATGACAGTTTTTCTACAGAACTTTCTTAAGTAACTATAGTTGCTCGGCCTCAGTAGTTGTAGAAATTAGAAGGTGTTTTCTATCAACGCCGCTTTAACATCATCTGTAAAAGTATCTGCGTTGCCGAGTGAAGGGACATCGAGCAGACGTCGTTCTGAGGTAGGTGAATTTTAATTTGCAACCTGCACAGTGGCAACGACGTAACGAGAAAGAAAACCGCCCTGCCGCAATATGTGGACGAATAGGAACCGTATGTGAGGCCGAACATCTTTGGGATGTTAGCTCGCAATTAGTGGCTCGTCCGGGACAGTATTTTGGAAAGTGTTAGTTGCGGAATATGAAGTACGGAAAGTTTTAGAATTGGATTTGAATTCTTCAAAGTGTTTCCGAAAGTATTATCTGAACTTCCATAGGCAGGACCTCTCACTAAAGTTAAATGTGAGATCGGTTCAGAACTGAATATTAGGTTTCTTTAATAGTTGTGGAAATACTATCGTAATTCTCACAGCTAACGGCATTCTGTGAGCGAGGTCCCAAATCTGTGGTAGTTTAGACAGTTTGCGTGGGGGTTATGAGCTATTAATTTTGCAACAGTTGTGTGCACTGAATTTTAGCAGTGATTAAGAGAGATAAAAAAGTAACGCGGAAGAAGAAGAGGTGACATCGAAAGCACGTGGTTTCAGCCAGCAGCGACATCTTCAACTAGGATTCATCGCGTAGCGACGGTTGCAGTACCGCAGCAGAGGCTACGAGATCTTCAGCGTCGGCTTCAACTGCAACATCGGCAGCAATACAATGGCAGAAGGATCCAGCACGACAAAGTTAAGTACATGCTGTGATAGCGAGATTATATATGATTCTGTAGTTATATCGCCAATAATAGACGTCGCTAATATTAAGCAGTCGGCCAGTTTCTGTGGGTCCGAAAATACTAGCGAGCCGCTTAACCCGAAGCAGGAGCGGGAGAACGTGATCGGCGGTGAATTTAGTAGTGCAAATAGTCTGAAATCAGGCAAGGGAGATCAATTTGGGGGAGACATGACATCGCAATTAATGCAAATGGGAAGAGGACTGGGATCCAAAACTGATTGTATTAAAACCAATATGGGTAACGTAAATTTAAAAACTGATTCCGTTTGATTCGATATAGCTTCGGTTGTGAAAGATCAAGTAGGTAAAATTGCTAGTGGAATTGAGGAATTTATAGACGGAAAATTAAAAACCATTCGGGATGAAATCGACAAAATTTCTGATGAAGTTGAGATACTTGACTCTAATGTAGATCAAGTGGAGAAAAATTTCAGCGATAAAGTTGAGAAGTTGCGGGCAGATCTGGGGGGAAACGTAATAAATTGTATGAGTTGGCAAGATGCTCTAACGCCTGAGACGATAGATGCTATTAGCAACTTATCCGTTCGAGTAGGTAAAGGGGAGAAAGAAGTAGATAAAATAAACAAGCAAGTAGAATCTGGCGTTGAAACTGAAAATGGTGAACTTAAAAAGCAAATATATGAAATAAAAAGCGAATTGAATTCGTTAGCAGCACATCAAACCTCTACAGCGTTCCGCGGATGAACCCGAAAACGGTCAAATGTTCAGGAGACGAAGGGAAGTATCACCCAGTAAATTTTATAGCAGCATGCAGGGATGGTTTTATAAGGGAAATGTCAGACAAGGAGAAGATAAAATTAGTGAAAAGACATTTGGAAGGTGAGCCGCAATCGTGGGCAAATATACACAGTGATACATTCACTACCTACGAATTATTTGAAAGCAGTTTGCAGAAGTTCTGGTGTGAAGCGAAGCAAACGCGACTCCAAAATGACTCTCTGAACGAGTCAACATTCAAAAACGGGAACGGGTCGAAGCGAGAATTTTGTAAACGTTAACTTGAGAGATTAATGCATGTGAAACGTCCATTGGGAGTGCTTCCTGAAATTACGTCGTTAAAAAGGCGGTTACTGGAAAATTTGCAATGGGATATAGTGCACAGTCCTAGCAACTCGACAGAAGAATTTTGGGACTTTATAGAAATATTAGAACGGGCGTTGGAATTTAAACCGCAAAGCAAGCAGACAAATAGTTTTCGGAGTGGAAATCATAAGTACAGTCCGAGTAACTAATATAAAGACATCCGGGAAGCTATCAAGTGAATCCGAACAGCAGTATTTATAGGGGAAATGGTAATAGGAAGATATCAAGGGGGTAATGAGAACGGATACATTCGTGTCGGGGGCGGACACCAAGAACATAAATCTCAGGGACCGGATCGTGGCGAGATGAACCAGCGTAATGGAAGATCGGGAAACTAAGTTGCGCCGCATCTCACGTCCTGAGATGGCAAAATAAACCGGCGATGAATAGGACGCGAGTAAACGGATATGTGATAGGTGTCAAATAAATCGGCAGAAAGGCGTCAAAATTTTGAAATGAAATTAGTAAGAGAGGCAAATTTTCAATTCAGATCGTACGTAAAAGGCGTAATCCTAAGATAATGAAAGATAACGATAAAGGCGATGATGACGATTTATGGCTAAATAATGTGTTTTATGAATGTGAGACGAAAGAGTAGTGAATGTTAATACAGTGAAAGTTTCTATGTACCAAAAGGAGGCTGAGGTGGAACTGAATTTGGTGGAGTTAGATGGTATATAAAATTCTAAAGAGGTTCTAAACAGCGGTAACTTTTATAGTGATGAAGGTGATGATGTTTCAGGTGATATAGTGACCGCGAAAGTGGTTAAGGCGGTTAATGAGAGCGGCGTAGCTTTAGTCTCGTCAACTGTTGACGAATATCTGTGTTTACCGGTGGATATTGGTGAATTATTTTTGAAGGAAGGTAGTAATGAGGTTTTGTGTGCTGAAGTTACAAAAGTTGAAGCTGCTGGTATTTATACTTCAGAGGAAGAAATCTGTGCATATCTTTCTACTAATGGAGTAGAACCTGAAATTCTGGATGGATCTGTGGATCGTGAATGTTTGTTTGAGAATGAATGTGGATCTGAATTTAATGTGCGATCTGAAATTAATGTGGCGCAGGAGCGTGTAGGAAAGGAAATGGTATTATACTCAGGTTTATATTAAAAGGGAGCGGAATTTAAAGGTACTGTTGATTCTGAAATTGAACGGCGCTGTAACTACAATTTAGGTGATGTAACGGCAGAGGACAGTGAAACTATGAACGGTTCTTATATTGATTTGTTAACGGCGGTAAATGAGGTTTTGTGTTCCGAGGTGTATGATGTAGCAGCAACTGTTGAATGTGCTGTTTATGAAGGTGTTTGTCATGACGTGGAAGTAAAAAGTAATGCTTTATTTCATGATGATGATGTAGCTACTAGTGTCCACAGTTTTAAGGGAGAATACAGAGATTTTGATTATAATATAGAAAGTGATATTTGGACAGAATGGTATCTTATGGAGGAATGTGATTTTACTGTAAGTGATTTGCAATGGTACGGTAGAACGTTACGATTTTTACTGCCTCTTATGTGAACTCGAGAGAAGTTAAAGATAGTGAGAGGTCTAGAAGGCAGCCGGCCGAACTGACCGTGCGGTTAAAGGCGCTGCAGTCTGGAACCACAAGACCGCTACGGTCGCAGGTTCGAATCCTGCCTCGGGCATGGATGTTTGTGATGTCCTTAGGTTAGTTAGGTTTAACTAGTTCTAAGTTCTAGGGGACTAATGACCTCAGCAGTTGAGTCCCATAGTGCTCAGAGCCATTTGAACAATTTTTTTTCTAGAAGGGAGAAAAAATGAAATTGGAGCGAAAGAAACATTTAATTAATTATTTTGGGACGAGTACGAAATTGAGGGGTGAGTAGGATATGTGCGCTCCTGAGATGAAAGAGAAGGTATTAGGCATAGAGATTGATTTATTGAGGGAACAGTGTTTAGAGCGAAAAGAAATGGGACAGGTTTGAGAGTGTACAAAGAGAATGGGGAAAGTAGGTTGGTAAATAAGTGTATCTGTGTTTAGATTATATTATTATTTGGAGGGATACTTTGCAATGTTTTATTTCAGGAATTATTGAAGCTTGTTTGTTGTTTCGTCGCATAAGAATTTTGTTGGGACAAGGTCTGTGCCATTATAAAGAGATAGTTTAGGCGCGCATTTGGGTGCGAGGAGGTCGGAGAACTCAATTATTTGGTGAACGGTATCAAGACAAAAATCAGTGCTCAGTATGCGTATAAATTAAATTTTGGGAGGTATGTAAGGGATTTATTTATGTGCATGTATGTGTTAGACTTACGTTTTGGATGGTTTTATGTTAGTTGTAATTTCCAAATTATACACTCCTGGAAATTGAAATCAGAACACCGTGAATTCATTGTCCCAGGAAGGGGAAACTTTATTGACACATTCCTGGGGTCAGATACATCACATGATCACACTGACAGAACCACAGGCACATAGACACAGGCAACAGAGCATGCACAATGTCGGCACTAGTACTGTGTATATCCACCTTTCGCAGTAATGCAGGTTACTATTCTCCCATGGAGACGATCGTAGAGATGCTGGATGTAGTCCTGTGGAACGGCTTGCCATGCCATTTCCACCTGGCGCCTCAGTTGTACCAGCGTTCGTGCTGGACGTGCAGACCGCGTGAGACGACGCTTCATCCAGTCCCAAACATGCTCAATGGGGGACAGATCCGGAGATCTTGCTGGCCAGGGTAGTTGACTTACACCTTCTAGAGCACGTTGGGTGGCACGGGATACATGCGGACGTGCATTGTCCTGTTGGAACAGCAAGTTCCCTTGCCGGTCTAGGAATGGTAGAACGATGGGTTCGATGACGGTTTGGATGTACCGTGCACTATTCAGTGTCCCCTCGACGATCACCAGTGGTGTACGGCCAGTGTAGGAGATCGCTCCCCACACCATGATGCCGGGTGTTGGCCCTGTGTGCCTCGGTCGTATGCAGTCCTGATTGTGGCGCTCACCTGCACGGCGCCAAACACGCATACGACCATCATTGGCACCAAGGCAGAAGCGACTCTCATCGCTGAAGACGACACGTCTCCATTCGTCCCTCCATTCACGCCTGTCGCGACACCACTGGAGGTGGGCTGCACGATGTTGGGGCGTGAGCGGACGACGGCCTAACGGTGTTTGGGACCGTAGCCCAGCTTCATGGAGACGGTTGCGAATGGTCCTCGCCGATACCTCCAATGCTGCTCATG